>NC_090805.1:28795852-29095852 GCF_036512215.1 Solanum lycopersicum
TGCTTTTCTAGTTAAGGCGTCAGCCACAACATTAGCCTTTCCTGGGTGATACAAGATGGTAACATCATAATCCTTCCATAGTTCCATCCACCTCCGCTGTCTAAGATTCAAATCCCTCTGAGTAAAGACATACAGTAGGCTATTATGATCAGTATAGACTTCACACTTGACCCCATATAAATAATGTCTCCATTGTTTTAATGCAAACACAACCGCGGCCAATTCCAAATCGTGGGTCGGATAGTTACGTTCATGCACCTTTAATTGCCTTGAAGCATAAGCAATTACATTCTTCTCTTGCATTAGCACTGCACCCAAACCAGAATAGGATGCATCACAATAAACAATGAAGTTCGTACCCTCTACCGGCAAGGTAAGGATAGGTGTAGTAGTCAACAAAGTCTTGAGTTTCTGAAAGCTTTCTTCACATTCATCCGACCATACAAATGGAACATTCTGCTTAGTCAAGTTCGTCAATTGGGAAGGAATAGAAGAAAATCCCTTGACAAATCGACGATAGTAGCTGGCTAAACCAACAAAGCTCCTTATTTCTGACACATTAGTAGGTCATACCCAATTTCTCACTCTTTCAATCTTAGAAGGATCCACCATCACCCCATCTTTAGAAACCACGTGCCCCAAAAAGGACACTGAATCTAGCCAAAACTCACACTTGGAGAATTTGGCATAAAGCTTTTTCTCCCTCAACATTTCCAATACAATTCTCAAGTGTTCCTCATGTTCCTTCTTGCTCTTTGAGTATACTAGTATATCATCGATGAATACGATAACAATGAGATCTAGATATGGCTTAAAAATCCCGTTCATCAAGCTCATGAACGCAGCTGGGGCATTCGTAAGCCCAAAAGACATTACTAAGAACTCATAATGTCCATACCTAGTCCGAGAAGCAGTCTTTGGCACATCCGTGGCCCGTATTTTCAATTGATGATAACCAGATCTCAAATCGATTTTTAAGAAGGTACAAGCACCTTGTAACTGATCAAACAAATCATCGATGCGAGGAAGAGGGTACTTGTACCTAGTCAATGCACATTCGAAAACTTCCATCCTTCTTCTTCACAAACAAAATCGGAGCACCCCAAGGAGATGCACTTAGTCTAATGAAGCCTTTGCTTAACAACTCTTGAAGTTGGGCCTTTAACTCTCTTAACTCAGCGGGAGCCATTCTATAAGGGGGTATAGAAATGGGGCGAGTACTCAGCTCCAGATCAATGCAAAAGTCAATATCTCTATCCGGTGGAATACCAGGAATGTCTGCAGGAAACACATCCAGAAACTCACGGACTATCAAAACCGACTCAATCGAAGGTACTTGGGTAGTATCATCCCTGAGATGTGCGAAGAACGCCAAACAACCCTTACTAACCATTTTCTTAGCACGAAGAAAGGAGATGATACGAACTGGATTGGAAGTGTAGTCACCCTCCCACACTAACGAGTCTATCTCAGGCTTGGCGAATGTCACAGTTTTGGCATTGCAATCTATGATTGCGAAGTTTGGAGAAAGCCAAGTCATACCCAGAATTACTTCGAAGTCAACCATTTCTAAGATAACCAAGTCTACATGAGTATTTCTCCCCACAAACGTTACAAGACAAGACCTATACACCTTTTCAACTATCACAGACTCACCCACCGGAGTAGAAACACGAATAGGCATGTCAAGCAATTCACAATGTAAATTAAGACCAGTAGCAAATGAAGAAGATACATATGGAAATGTGGATCCAGGATCAAATAATACGGAAGCCATGCAATCACAAACCAAAAGATTACATGTGATAACAGCATCTGATGCCTCCGCTTCCGACCGCCCAGGGAAAGCATAACAATGGGCCCTATCACCTGTCTGCCCGTTGCCTTTACCAGGTTGCGCTGCAGTAGTTCCCATTTGTCTATCACCCCGGCCGTTTTGGTGACCACCATTACCTCGGCCACCACGCCCTCTAGAATGACGGCCTCTTCCATGACCACCTCTACCTCTGACTATTTGAGGTCTGTAACTCTGTCTTGGACAATACCTCTTAATGTGTCCAGTCTCCCCATATCCGTAACACTCTATGGATTCAAGCATAGATCTCTGTGAGAATGACGAAGTCTGGGGATAACCTCCAAACTCAGAGAAGTGTTGACCGGTCTGTGATGAACCCCCAGCTATAGCCTGCAGTGAAGACTGAATATGTCGGGCTGTATAACCTCCTCAACCCTACCCTCTGGAGTACGAATCATTAAACTCACCTCCCTTACGAAACCTTTTAGATGTCGATGCCATGGTGAAGTCATCTGGCTTCACTCCCTCCACCTCTATCACGAAGTCTACCACTTCCTGAAAGGATTTTGCTGTAGCCGCTACCTGTAAGGCTAAAATCCGCAAATCTGACCTCAACCCCTTCACAAAATGGCGAATCCGCTCTTGTGGACTGAAGCAAAGCTGGGTGACATACCTGGATAATGCACGGAACTTAGCCTCATACGCAGTAACAGACATCTTGCCTTGCTCTAGGCTCAAGAACTCATCTCTCCTCCTATCCCTCAAAGTACGAAGTATATACTTCTCCATAAATAAACTAGAGAATGATGCCCAAGTCATAGGTGGTGCCTCTGTTGGTTGACACTCCACATGTGACCGCCACCACATTTTGGCGTTCCCTTGAAATTGATAGGTCACAAACTCGACGCCAAATCGTTCTACTATACCTATCTTGTGTAGTAACTCATGACAGTCAACCAGAAAGTCGTAGGCATCCTCAGATTGAGCACCCTTGAAGACCGGAGGTTTCAATTTCAAGAACTTACTGAAAAGTTCATGCTGATCACTTGTCATTATAGGTCCTGTAGTCAAACGAGGAATTGTGCCTATTTCAAGTGAGGCTTCTTTGTGGGGAGTCCCGGCAGGTGCATGTTGTACTCCCGTAACCTGAGGTGTTGGTGCAGAAAACACTGGAGGTGTCTGGCCCTGATCAGATAACCTGCTAATATAGGCAAGAACCTGATTGATCATCTCTGGGGTAGGTTGGGGTGGTAATTCCTCATTCTGCACTTGCTCATTTTCCCCTTCCTCCCCCTCTCTTACTACTTCCTCGATCGGTGGAGGAGTCACCGCCCAAGTACCAGATGGGCCAGCTGTTTGTCCTCTTCCTCTAGAGGACGTCCTCCCGCGAACTCTACGATGGCTTCTTGCCACTGTCCCTCTTCGAGCTACAGCCCCAGTGGCTAGCTCAGACGCATCTTGTCTTGCCGGTGTTGGTGTTGGCGCGGTTGTTGCTCTAGTTCTAACCATCTGCAAAATAGAGTGAAGATGGTTAGATACCAATTTGTATCACCTAGATATCAATTGGATCCAAGTAATAGCACGAAAGAAGAAAAGAATGGAATTTTCCTAAAGTCTTATAGCCTCTCAAAGAAAAGTAAAGGCGCCCAACTACCGTTCCTCAAGACTCTACTAGACTCGTTCTTGTGTGATGAGACCAACAAACCTAATGCTCTGTTACCAAGTTTGTCACGACCCAAAACGAGCCGCGAGTGGCACCCACACTTATCCTACTATGTGAGCGAACCAACCAATCTAAACCCCAACATTTCAAACATAATAAACATAAAAATAATGCGGAAGACTTAAAACTCATTAACGAAATTCGATTAAATAACTTCTAAAAACTCAAACACTTATTATTATCCCCAAAATCTGGAAGTCATCATCACAAGGACATCTATCCTCAAATTACTAATTCTAAGAGTATCTGGAAAGCTAGAATAAATAAAAAACTAGTCCATGCCGGAACTTCAAGGCATCAAGACATGAAGAAGAAGATCCAGTCCAAGCTAGAAGCGTTAGCTCACCCTGAAATACGGTGTAATGAAGACTGGTTAGAGTTGCGGTTGAGTTGAAGACGACGGTGCGTTCGCTGTACTCCACAAATAACAAGGAAAGAAACATACAAGTAGGGGTCAGTACAAACACAAGTACTGAGAAGATATCATCGGCCAACTCAAAATAGAAAACAGTATGTATCAGATAATATCATAAAATCAACTACAATACTCAACATGCGGCATTTAAAATTACCATAACCCTTGGTCACAACACCAAGCACATCAATGAGGACTCACGCCTTCCCATCATACTCATTTGGAAATAAGGTTCATTAAATTGAGTATATTAACATCTTTCAAGATTCATTATCTTTATTTCTCTCGTGTCGGTACGTGACACTCCGCTCCATATACTATCCTGGTGCCGGAACGTGACACTCCGATCCTCATCTTACTATCCTGGTACCGGAATGTGGCACCCGATCCATATACTATCTTGGTGTCATAACGTGACACTCCGATCCTCATATACTATCCTGGTACCAGAACGTGGCACCCGATCCATATACTATCCTGGTGTCGGAACATGACACTCCGATCCTCATCATACTATCCTGGTACCGGAACGTGGCACCCGATCCATATACTATCCTAGTGTTTGAACGTGACACTCCGATCCTCATCATACTATCCTGGTACCGGAACGTGGCACCTGATCCCCTAATCTCACTACTTTCGTTCATCAAGCCTTCTTTTATACCAAGGCATCATCATTAACAAAGTAGATTATGGTTTTTCAAGATTTAGGATTCAATAGCTTCATCATGCTTATTTTATCACAATTATATAATCACATTCATGCAAGTATACAATTAAGCATATAGAAGGGTTTACAACACTACTCAATACATATCATTCGCTATTAAGAGTTTACTACGAATAGCATAAAAACCATAACCTACCTCCACCGAAGAATTGTGATCAAGCAATCTACTTTTCCAAAGCCGCGTCCTTCCTCTCTCTCAATCGATCGTTTCTCCCTCTCTCTCTGTTCTTTTTCTTTTTCTTATTCAAACCCTTTTTCTTTTACCCTAATTAGCATATAATTAAGTATAAAAGATGACAAAAGTAACCCACTAATTAATTCAAGGTTATCTCTTTTAACCCCCAAGTAATTGAATTATTAGTATTACCCACTAACTCTATAATTATAAGCATGAATAGTCCAAAACGCCCCTTAAAACATTTAACAAAAATCCGACCCAGTCAGGGTTACGTAGCCTGTGACGGGCCGTCGTGCCTGTGACGGTCCGTCCTGCTGAGTCGTCACAGAGTTCAGAGACTCACTTTTTATTTAAGACCCTGTGACGGTCCGTCGTGCCTACGACGGTATGCTTGCCATTTCGTCGCGAAGTTCAGAGAGTCGATCTCAGCGCCCAAATTTCAGAATTCTAAGTGTTTTGGAACGAGACACCCTCGACGGCCCATCGTGCCCATGACGGTCCGTCGTGGGATCCGTCGACTCAGACAGTTATTACCTTAAAATACTCTACTACTCAAAACGATTAAACAGGTCGTTACAAAATAGTCTTTTTTTTTCAATTGATTTGTTGTACTTTTAATTACAATATTTCTTTGTGGGTAAAATAGATAAATCAATAAAATTTATGCAATAAGGAGAATTAAATAACTCAACTTCAAACAAGAAGATTATCGTGACAGTAATATGTACTTATTTTAATTGCCATAAGATATGCTTTTGCAGCAACTCTTACTTTACGAGAAATTCAAAGATTTTAGTTGCAGAAACTACAGCTTCATGTTCAGAATCTTAAAAGTTTCAAACTAATGGAGAAAATATATTTAATCAAAAATATGATTGAAGAATCCAAACTACATTTTATAAGTACTCTTTCGTTTTAAATTTTTTTTTGTAATTTTATTCTTATTCATATTAATAGAGAATGTTCTTTTTTCTTGTGGTTTAAGATGCATTTTTAAGACCACAAAGTTAAAAGACATTTATATATATTTACATATGATCCTTAAATTAAAAGGCTTTTTTAGTTTTTTAAAAATCACATTTCAAATTAACATTTGACCAATCTATATCTATCCTTTTTTTTTTATCTATACTACTTTAAAAGAATAACTAATAAAATAAATATTAAATTATATTAATACCCCCAACTTAAAATACCATATCTTCCATATTTTATATTGTATTATATTTATTTATATGTATTATATTGTATTACATTATATTAAAGATATAACACTTTTCACATTGAAGTGTTGTGACATTCTCAAAGAGTTATAACTTTTCAGATGAGTTGTGACCTTTTTGAAGGGTTGTGACTCTTTTATAGGATTAAGACCACAATATATTAACTTATTAATTCTATTTCAGATCATCATGCCTCCACTAAGAGTAGTAAGAGTTCGTCCAGAAAGAAGAAGTGTTGAGGAACAAGACTTACCTAATTGCACTTGAAGTGCAACCACAAGGAGAAGTAAATAATGCTGAGTTTTGAGAGGCAATTAGGATGCTGAGTAAACCTTTGACTAATAAGGTTGGTTAACAATGAGTAGCTCGGCAAGAAGGGGATGACACTTTTAGGATTGGGGAATTCTTGAGGATGAATCCCCTAAGCTTCACTAGTTTGAGTACTACTGAAGACCAAGAGAACTTCATTGAGAAACTCAAAAAGGTGTTCGAGGTGATGCACATTGTTGACACTGAGAGTATTGAGCTAGCTTCTTATGAACTCAAGGGCATTGTAAGAAATTGGTTGGATCAAAGGAAGAAGGGTACATATGAAGATGTACCACCTGCGAGTTGGGCTTGTTTTGAGGAGGCCTTCTTTAGGAACTTCTTTCCCAAGAACACAGAGTGGCCAAGGTATGTCAATTCCTCACCTTTAAGAAATCTCGCTTACTGTGAATGAGTATGGGTTGAAATTCACCCAGCTATCTCTTTATGCTCCAGATATGGTTAGAGACATGAGTAGTAGGATGAGTTTGTTCATTGCTGGATTGGGTCGCTCTTCAAACAAAGTGGGTCGGGCTGCAATGCTTATTGGAGACGTGGAAATTTAGAGTTTTATGATCTATATACAATAGGTAGAGGAGGAAAAGATGAGGGATCGAGAAGAGTACATAAAAAATAAAGACAAGACTGGAAATGAGTATGGGCAGCAGAAACGTGTTCCAAATCATCCCCAATTTCGGAAACAAAAGGGGCCTACACCATCATCTGTGAGTGCACCTGCGCCCAGAGACAGAGTTCAGCATCATGGTCCAAACTTTCGGGCTAAGGCTGCATATTCATAGGGTACTATGGGGCATGGATTTAGTAAGCCCCCTGCCTGCACTAAGTATGTAGAAATCACTCTAGTGTTTGTCGTGAGGGCAACACGAGTTGCCTTAAGTGTGTTCACACCGGGTATTTCATGAAGGAATTCCCAAAGAACAAACAAGGCGGTAGTAATGGGGGCAACAGAGTTCAGTTTTCATCAGTCGCACCACCAGATAGGGCTACATATAGGGGAACTACTTCTGTTGCTGGCAGAGGAACAAACCGCTTGTATGCTCTCAAGAGTTGCCAAGACTGTCACTTGTATGACTCAAGTCTTTGACTTGACTGTTTATGAGTTTTCAGACCTAGGAGTGAGTTTATCTTTTGTAAATCCCTATGTTGGCATGAACATTCAAATTATTCATGAGCAACCTAGTAAACCATTAAGTGATTCCACACCATTTGGGGAATCCATCTAGCAGTTAGAGTCAATCGTGATTGTCCTATTTCTATCAGTGACCAGATTACCATGTCTAATTTAATTGAGTTAGACATGGTAGACTTCAATGCCATTCTTTATATGGAATTGATTCATGTCTACTATGTCTGAGTTGATTGTTGAACTCGAGTAGTCAAGTTTCAATTTTCAAATGAGCCAGTCTTAGAGTGGAAAAGAAGTTTTAGCAATTCCTAAGGGTCGATTCATTTCATATCTTAAGGCAAGGAAGTTAGTTTCTAAGGGGTGTGTCTATCACTTAGTCCAATTTAATAACTCTAGCATTGAGATACCTCATATTCAATCAGGTCCAGTACTGAAAGAGTTCTGAGAAGTTTTCCCTAATGATCTACCCGGAGTCTCTCCTGAAAGAGATATAAACTTCAGCATAGACATCCTCCTGGACACTCGCCCTATCCCTATTCCTCCGTACAGAATGACATCAAAATTGAAAGAGTTGAAACAACAGCTGAAGGATCTGTTAGATAGAGATTTTATCTGACCAAGTCTTTCACCTTTGGTTACTCCGATCTTGTTTGTGAGAAAGAAGGATGGTCCTCTGAGAATGTGTATAGATTACAGTAAATTGAATGAGGTTTGTTTTTATTCTTTGCTGGAAAAGCCTAGATCACTAGTTTCGGACTATCGCTAAATCCCCCTCTGCCCATCAAGAATAATGTCCTCTCCCAAGGATAGATGATATTTTCGACTAGCTTTGCTTTTCGAAAATTGATCTCATATTAGGCTACCATCAGTTGAAAAAATAACTTGAGAACATCATTTTGTGAAGAGTCTATTGGTGAAAATATTCAATAACTTGTGTAAGTTAACTTTTGTTAAAGTTTTAGATGCATAGCTAAGAGTCTCAATCGGAGATTGTTCTAGCATATATATTATTAATCATGTATTTAAATATTGTAATTCTAACAACTTCTATTATTAAAAGTCTAAGTGGGAGACTATAGGGATTTATACTAGTAGTAATATGATTAGATATAATATTTATTATATAATAATTATTTAACTTAAATTTAGTAAAAATTTAAATACATCATGTATTCTTGATGTATTTTCTTACTTATATAGTAGGAAAAAGTACTAGAATATTTAATTCAGTACATTAATTTACACGATTTAAATCTAGTCTTTTAATTTACAACACTAGTATTTTAATTACAAATATGAAAATCTAATAAAAATAAATACCTACACTTTTCTATGCCTATTTTATTGACTTCGCGGGCTGATTTAACGAGACTCGTAATTTTTATTTAAAATGACAATCATAATTATATTTGCATATGTTCCTTTATTAAATATTAGAGAAAGTACCATTCATATTCCCAATACATTTGTCAAATTATTCTATTACTCTTTTATTTATTACTTGTTAAGGAATATCAGAGGTGTATCAACTGAGACATGTAAAGAGTATGAATGTTCTTAAATACAAAAAATAATTCTTATTTTAGTATTTGGATTGCACAAGGTTTTTGGGTTTTGATTTATATTTTTCATGTTCTTTTCAATTATGAATTTATGGTTTTTGTATAGGATTACCAGGACAACAATTTTCGTCATGTCCTTAATTTCCTCATTTCCAAAACTCAATCAAAGCTTCCCCTAATAATTGATATACATGTCCGCACTATATACATTAATGATTTATGCTATGTTTTTTTAAATGTAGGCAGATATACTCAGTTTTGTTAGAAAAATTTGTATTTTCTTTTTTAGGTTATGTTAATTCCATGTTCTTCTCTATTTTATCGATTGTATAAGATACATTACCTTTCGTGTCAAGCAGATTAGGAAGACGCGTGGCCACCCAACTAAAAAAGGGGTACCTCAGAAAAAGTTACCTTTATGAAAGGTACCTAGTGTTGAACAATCGAGGCTCTCCCACATTAATATCTAGCTTTTGGGGTGTTGAAGAGCGGATCTCCAAAATTTATGTATGAAAGTTATTTTCGAATCTTTGGCAATGGATAACTTTTTTGTTGAGTTAGATGCTAACGTTCATTTTCTTTGTATGATAAAATGTAACATGAAAATAAAATGATGGATCAACTGGCTAAAAATCAACAAACCTAATGTTGGGCTCTTCACTAACTCCCCTAGGAAAGACTAAGCAGTGTCCTTAATGCAAAGACAACTAATTTATACAAAAATACTAGAAAGTAAGTATCACTAAATGAGAAGATCAGAGTAAAAGGAACTCATCACTTGATGCCCAATCATCAAGGCCTTTCTGAGGACGCCAAACCCTTTGGCTAGCACACGAACTAATGTTGGGTAACAAAATTTTTCTAGAATGTTGTCCCTTTAGTTAGAGTAAAAAAAGAGAGAGCTAAATTGAGGTTGCCAAAATCGTCGACGCTGCGCTGAAAAATTTTGTGGCTCGCCAAATATTTTGGGTTACTTGTCAAAACTAACCCTAGGGTAAGTTATGCGATTAGGCAATCAGGGGACGATTGATGATTTGTAAAAAAAGTACCTCCATCGCCCATTTGTTGTTCTTACAGAATGAGGATTTCAACCTGCTTATTGAGCAAACATTATTCAACAAAAACTAAAACTTGTGTTGCCTCCCAAGTAAGGCCATAGTTAATATCATGGCACGACCTGAAAATGTCTCACACGACTTTGAGATATACCACATCAATTAATAGTGTGTCTCGACATTATCAAAAATAGATCTTCAAGCGTTACCCATTTCCTCTAAATGTTGGGCCGTCTTTTCCTTCAACATCAATTTTCCCATTCATGAATGATCAAATTCATTTGAACTGGCGAGATCAGTAGGAGTCGAGTATACCCGTGAAAAGTCTCTAACAAGAGTTATAGAGAAAAATAAGATCATCCACTCGAAACTCTCACTAAAGGATTTAAGCGTCCTCCCACATCTTCATTTTTTCCTTATATGTCCTCGGCCAAAAATCATTCAATTCATGGAGTTAATCTACTTTTCATTTCAAAGCACCCCCTATTAAAGTTTAACTCCTTGAATGTTTATAGAGACTTGTGTTCAAGCTCGATTGGTAGGTTACAAAACTTTAAAAATATAAATTTGTTTTTATTATGCCAATTGGAGTCTTGAAAGCAACGCGGTACACACAAAGAGCATCATCCAACATTCCAGACCTGTCATTCAGATTTACATTGGCCATTTTTTTCAAAATACCCTTAGTTTATTGAATTGAAACTTCAACTTGGTCAATTATTTGTGGATGATAGAGGGTTTCAAATTTATTCTTTACTATCGGTTTTCTCAACAGCAAGGTTGACAAATGGCTGCAAAAATAAGACACTTCATTGCTGATAATAATAGCACGCGGCGTATGAAACCTTGCAAAATTGTATCTATTCAAGAACTACACCACACTCTTTCCTGAAATGTTTGACAAAGCTATAGACTCTACAAGAATTGAGGAGTAATCAACTAGCACCACGATATACTTGTTTCCAAAAGATATAAAAATACGTTCCCATGTGGTAGTTTCCCCAAACATCAAGAAGTTTGATTTCTAGGATAAGGTTAAGATCAACTCATGCATTTTTGATATTCATCCTTGCTTTTGGCATTGTATGCATTGTTTGACGAGAACATGAGCATCTTGGTATACTGATGGCCAATGGTATAAACTTTAAAGAACTTTGGTGGGTGTGCGCACCCTACTATGATGTCCATTAATAGAAGAAATGTGGCAAGCATTGATAATAGCATTGACTTCCACTTCTGGTATGCTTCTTCAAATTATATGATTTGTGTGTTCTATAAATAGATATGGTTCATCCCTGAAGTACCTCTTAACGTCAAATAAGAACCTATTCTATTTAGGCCATCAGGCATAATCCCACACACTACATAGTGAAGTCATCATACCAAGGTGAGTGTCCTTGGGTTACCCTCATCACTATTTCGTTGCAAAATTCTGCCATAATGTCCCTCTCATCGGGATCAACAATGTTGGTTTCTCAAAGACATACACCAGTACTAGAAATTCTTGATCAGTGAAAGTATGATTCTTTTAAGACATTTTGAAGGTCTTACTTTCATAATAAACTCGATGAAATAGCTTCCCTTTTTGTTGACCAAGAACAACTCCAAAAGCAGGACCACTAGCATCACACATAAGTTCGATCAGAATACTCTAATAAGGGGCAATAATGATCACGATTGAACTTAGTTTTTACTTTAGGAACAAAAAATCATTGAGTGAAGCACCGAAAAATCTGAACATCGATTCCTTATCTAGAAACTTAAAAAGAGGGAGAGATCTTTGGAAAAATCCTTTATAAACCACATGTAGAAACCCGCGTGGTCTAGAAAACATTGGACACCTTTCACAAAAATAGGATAATGTAGCTTTGAAATGACTTCGACTTTTTCTTATTCCACTCGCATTCCTTTTCCTGAAATTTATTCCCAAAAATAATGTCATCCTGTACCATGAATTAACATTTCACCAATTTAGAACAAGATTGGTTTCCCGCATCTTTGTAGTAAATTGTCAAGATGTCTAAGACATGCTTCAAATGAACCACAAATAGCTGAAAAATCATCCATTTTAACACCATGTATCTGAAAAGGGAAATGAAATACAAGTTTCTGGAAGTTTCAAAAACACTCCGTGATGATTAATATGGAATTCCTGAATGGGAATGGGATAGAATAACTATTGACTTTGTTTCAGCACTTACTCGCACTCAATGAAATCATGATGCAATATGGGTATTGTTGACAATCTAACCAACAGTGCGAACTTCTTAGCAATCAGAATAGATCACTTACTTGAGCGTCTAGCCGAATTGTACATTCATGATATTGTAAGACTACATGGGATCCATATGTCCATTGTATCTATTTATATTATATTTGACCGAGACCTAAGGTTTACATCTATATTTTGGGGAAGCTTGCCAGAAGGTGTGGGTACTAAGTTGAAAATTAGCACTTCATTCCATCCTCATACAGAAGTTCAGTCGGAAAGAGTGATACACATTTTGGAGGACATTATTCGATCTTGAAGTATGGAGTTTGAGGGTATTGGGCCAAACACTTGGCTTTGATAGAATTGGATTACAATACTAGCTACCAATCAAGTATTGAAATGCCTCTCTATGAAACCTTATACGGAAGAAAATGTCAAACCCCTATTTGTTGGAGTGAAATTGGTGAAAGAAACCTTATTGGTTCTAAAATAGTGTAGCAAATGTAGGACAATGTACAAATTATAAAGGATCCTTTAAAGACGTCTTCAGATAGAATAAAGTTGTATGATGATCTATAAAGGAGTGAAATTGAATAAAAAGTAGGACATAAAGTATTCTTAAAGTTGTCTCTATGGAAAAAGATTATGAGATTTGGCCAAAAAAAAAGTTAGTCATACTTAAAAAGGTTGGATGAGTTGCCTATAAATTAGATTTGCCACCTGAGTTAGACAAAATCCACAATGTCTATCATGTTTATATGCTTAAAAGATACCGGTCAGATCCATATCATGTTCTTCTAGTTGACCCTATTGAGGTTAATCCTGACTTGACGTATAATGAAGAACGTATTTCAGTTCAAGCTCGAGAAGAAAAGCAGCTTAGGACAAAGAGAATCCCCTTTGTGAAGGTACTTTGGAGGAACCATTCTGAAAAAGAAGCTACATAGGAGAGAGAAGAAGGTATGAGGACCCAATATCCACACTTGTTTCGGGACTAGTCTAAGGTAAATTTTGAGTTGAAATTTCTTTAAGGGGGAGAAACTTTTAACACCCGTAAAATTCTAGACCAAGATTCGCATGTTGATACATCATTTCTTATTTAATATAATATGTTTTATTCTCATTTTGGGGACTTGAAATTTTATAATATTTACAACCTTGCTTAGCATAAATGTTATCGTAATTTAAGGTATTGTATGGGCGTATTGGCGTAATTTGACTAATTATTTTTCCATAAAAATTGAAAGAATTTGTATAAAATATATACATATAGGTTTATATGTATGAATTTTGGGCAGCACACAATAATTTGGGCAGCACCCTTTTAGTGAAACTGTACATGTAACTAGCCACACTTTGGATACTATATTTTGACACCTCTTCCAGTGAATTTCGTTTCACCTGAAGTGTAGAAACCCTAGATCATTAGCTAAAGAATTGTTCTTCAAAATCAATAGAAAAGCTAGGTCATTTTTGCTTGAATCTGACACACACACACACTTTCTTTTGGTAAGTGACGAAATCTACTTTTGAGCTCGGTATTGTTTGGTATTTTATGCATATCTCTTTATATAGAACATAGTTTATAGTCAATAAATAAGATTTGTAGCGCTAATTCAAAGACCACCAACTCTTATGTTTACGTAAAACACTAATTTTGTCACATCCAGGTTTACACCCTAGACGTAACCGTCGGGGTCGTCCTCTTTGAGGAATAAGACTAGCCTCTTAGCTTACATCATTACATTCATAGGTCAAATTTAGCAGAATTTATTGCACATAAATATACATAGAAAATGTCATAGTCACAATAGTCGTCTCATCTCACAACAATCTACTAATAGTATATCACATTTGGGCCAAGTCCATACATCAATTCAATAAGACTACATATTGGTCATACAAATGTATAGTACTCAATTTAAAGGAAAGAAACGAAAGAGTCTTAAAACTCATAACAACTCCATAAGCTAGATAGTGACATCGCCCTCGAAAGTTGAGGACCTATCCTACTTGGATGAATAAGAGATCCAAGCCTTCTTGAAGTCGCCTTTTAAAATACTTCAACGACCAAAACCTAAAATATTAGGGAAAATGAGGAAATGTGGTTAGTACGCCACTTGTACTAACTATGAGACCATATGCACACATACTTTGAAATAATGCTAAGAAAAGGGACATTTCATAAAGCATGCACTTTCCATTTAAAACCTGTATGCACATTCAACAAGACCATACAAATCAATATTGCATATTCATTAAGTCATACAAATGTACATTACAAGAACTACAACAACAAGTCTAGTCAACTCAACCATTCATACCATATAAGTAGATACAAACTCAAATAACTCTATCAATCAAGTTATATTGACAATAAGCATGAATAAGAGTACATTTCAACTTAATCGAAGAAAGTCAATTACCCATGAACCCCTATCAAGTCAACAAGTGCAATGACCAAGTAAAGACCTATAACCTTACTCAATCAATTAACCTAACAAGAATCGTGACTAACATCAAACTTCACATAACATGACATTTAGGTTTTACAAATCATCCTACTTAAATGATTTAAACCAACACATATGCATACGTGAACTAATCTACATATATTATCGATAATGTGCAAGTTCATCATATACATGTCATATAAAATAATAATCATAATCATACATAAGAACATCCTCCTAACACTCCCCTCAAGTTTAACTAGCGCAATGCTTAGGTAGAGTCCCATACCCCTAACCGACATAGAACACATGAGCTAATGTGGAATCTGGTGTCATAAAACCCTACACTCAATGAAGGTGTATTACTTGCCAAGGTAGTACTAAAACATGAAAATCGCAACTATGTGGATCTACTAGCTAGTATTTTTATGGGAGCAACATAGTTCAAGAACTAGGAGATGTAATTTGGACCCTCTTTATGCTACATGCATTGTAGTCTCCAATATCAAGAGTACATTAATGATCCTACCTTCCCTATGTGGGAAGGGACACTCATCACTCTACTTCACTTGGTGCTAAGCTAGAGTCTCTTTTTGAAATGTCTTGAAGCCTTTATGACCAATCATATCTTAGTATAGGTCATAGGGTCTAACCCTTGTATTAGATCATCATCATCATCATAGATCAATACGAATTGCTTGAGTATATGTCCTTCCATTACAATTCATATAGGTGAGGTTAGCACATTAACATTTCATATCATGATAAGGCACATCGGTAATTCATTCACCCTCTTTATAACATTATCATCTTAAGACAACACCCCACAATAATAATCAAGACATTTCGATTCAACATCATACCACCCTATCAATCCTAATACAAGGAATACTCCAACACAACTTCATGACTTAATAACAATTAACCACATATTAAAGTAAAGGATAGAGATCATAAGACATACCAAGTATCCTTCATAGTTCATCATCAAGGACTTACTATAAACCCTCAATTTAACCCAATTTAAGTATGCATCATCATAACTAAAAAATCAACATGATAACAAGACTATAAGAATCACTACATCACAATTTAATACTAGATCATCGCTTAAGACAAGATACTTGTGGTCAATTAACTTCCTAACCCAGATCATCTTATCAAGAATTGCATGAAATACTATAAATTACTCCGAATTTGTTCATGATTAATGTAATAACATCGCTTAGTAGTAATTCAACCAATAACCAAGTTAATTGAGCCAAATACAACCTAATACATATCAAGATCCAACCTATGGTTAAGGGTTAAGGGTTATCTTCTACAAACAAGAACAAACCATCAAGATATATCATAATTAGGTTATAATACATTTTAATAAATTCATATTATACAATAGAATGCATAAACAAACCAATTCATAACATAATTTACGAGATTGAGAAAGACCCACATGAAAACTCAACTTTTGAATATATTTTGAAGGAACTATTTGAGGAAAGAGGTCCCAAAGGTGAATTAGATCCCATACCTTAGTGTTTGATGAAGAATTGAGGGTGAAATCGTCCCTTTACAGCCCCCGAATCCCTCCCCTAGCTTATCTTCAATGGTGTCATCCAATATAGATAGAAATAAGAGAGAAGGAAGAGAGTTTTGTTCTGAGAGTTGTAATTAGACTAATAGGGTTGGGGTATTTATATGGGGGGTTAATTAAGTTAATTAGAATTCTCTTAATACCTAACTAACCACCTAACCCCTTAATTAATTAATTGGAGTTAAGTGAAAATGTGCAGGAAATTACAGTGACCATAGACGACACCACGATCGACGAATCGTAGGTCAATCGACTACCATTGTGCCCTTCCGTGATGCATATTCGTCGCCTTGGTCAAAGACTTTGAAAAAATGACCCTTCGAGGATTTTTTATAATTGACCATCGACGCCCTGTCGATTCACTAACGGCCCATTTGTGGCATCCGTTGGTGACACTGCATTCTGATAGCTTTTGCACATTCTTGCAAGGGTCCTCCTCTAAGGTCCTTGGATAGTATTTGGGAGTCGTACCTAAACTTTTTGACCATTTATCAATTTAAACACATTTTTAAACAACCTTTCATTAATTTTCCTCATTTCCCGACTCCTAAAAGCTAGTCAAATAGGCTAAGGCACACTAGTACCTCCTTGAACTACTTTACGGACGTCATGGACGTTCTTGAATGTTTTTGTTTCTAGAGTTCCTAAATGACTTATAAACATTAAAATAGGCCTTAAAACAGTGTCTATGCCTTTTGACACTTATGTAGGATTTAAAACACGTCTTGGATTTTCAAAATGTTACAATATCCCCTTTTTAGGAACATTCATCCCCGAATGACACTAAAATCTTTAGAAGGAAGGAATAGAGTCAAGACTAGCAGCCCAACCAACAATAATACATAACAACATCAATCTTATCACTTACACAAGGCAATTCAAAACTTCAATTATCACACTTATGTCTCAACATTACATTATGAGGAATATTCTTCTCACAACAACACGAGCTCAACATAGCATTTATGAGTCAATTATGTCAAAGTTCAACTTACCAACATGCTACATATCATTTCACAAAGACTCAGCATATCAAAATGCACAAGATAACTCAAACAAGCCAATGAGCAAAATTTTTTCAAGTTCCATTGCACAACTTCACTGTAAGTCACTGTAAAGCTATTAAAATGCACATTTTGCAAGACTTCACCAAAATCAAAGCAAATTCAATTTTAGTTATAATTTTCATTATTTGTAAGAACTACTAACCTTAGTTATCAAATAGATGTGGGTTACGGGACTTCATGTCGGCCTCGGCCTCCAATGTTGCACCCTTAACAAGGTAATTCTTCCATAACACCTTTACGGAAGCGAGCTCTTTATTCCTCAACTTCTTGACTTGCCTATCAAGAATTTGAATCAGAAATGCCTCATAAGATAGGTTATCCTGCACATCAAGACCCTCAATAGGAAGAATAGACTCGGGATAACTGATAAACTACTTAAGCATGGAAAAATGGAAAACCGGATGAACTGAAGCCAATCACTATGTTTTAATTCGTAGAAAACCTTACCAAGCCTTTGCAAGATTTAATAGGGACCCACATAAAGAGGACTCAACTTCCTAATCTTTCCAAATGTAACACCCCTTTCATAGATGAGATTTTAAATACACTTTATCACCTTCTTCAAACTCCAAATCCCTTCTCCTGTGATTGGCATAAGACTTTTGCCGAATATAGGCCATTTGCAACCGGTTCCTTATGATACGAACTTCTCCAAAGTATTAAAAATCAAATCGGGACCAAGAACCGAAGGCTCACCCACTTTAAACCATATAATAGGAAACCTACACCTTCTACTATATAAGGCTTCATAGGGAGCCATGGAGATGGATGAATAAAAACTATTACTATAAGCAAACTCCACCAAAGACAAATGCTTACCCCAATTTTCCTTGAAATCGATAATACAACCCCTAAGCATATCCTCAAGGGTTTGAATAGTACGCTCTACTTGACCATCCGTTTGGGGATGAATAGTTGTACTCAACTTCACCTTAGTACCCAAACCTTCTTGGAATGACCTCCACAACCTAAATATGAATTGTGCACCCCGATCCGATATGATGGATAATGGAATACCATAGTGACACACAATCTCATCTTTGAAGATCCTTGCTTAATCTTCTGCCGAATAAGTAGACTTGATGGGAATAAGTGAACGGACTTGGTCAACCTATCTACAACCACCCATATAAAGTCATATTGCCTTTGAGTCCGAGGTAAACCTACTACAAAATCCATGTTAATGTGTTCCCACTTCCAAGTAGTAACTTGGATTTCTTGTAGTAAGCCACCCGGCTTTTGATGTTCGTCTTTCATTTGTTGGAAATTTGGACACTTAGCAACAAACTCCGCTATGTACTCTTTCAAACCTTCCACCAACATACTTCCCTAATATCATGGTACATTTTTGTCAAACCAAGATGAATGGAGTAGCGGGAGCCATGGGCTTCCTCAAGGATCCAGTTCCTCATCTCATCTACCTATGAAAAATACAATCTTTCTTAATACCTCAAAACAGCATCCCCCTCTAAGGATAATGCCTCATTAAGCTTGCCAAGGACCGATTCGTTCAACTCCATCAATGATTTATCAAGGTGTTGTTTGGACTTCACCTCAACTACCAATGATGACTCCGAGTTATGATATACCATGAAACCACCAACTAAGAATCCTCCAATCTCACACCCAACCTAGCCAACCTATGAATAACCATAGTCATTCCGCAACTACATTGGCCTTGCTGGATGATAGTGGACACTCATGTCATAATCTTTCAACAATTGTAACCACCTTCTTTGTCAGATATTCAACTCCTTTTGGGGTAAATACATATTAGAGACTTTTATTGTCAGTATACACATCAACATGGAAAACAAACAAGTAATTCCTCCATATTTTAAAGGAAAATACCATGGCCGTTAACTCAAGCCATGAGTTGGATACTTTTTCTCATGAAACTTAAGTTCCCTAAAAGCATATGCTATCATCTTATCATGTTGCATAAGCACACACCCTAAACCCACTCGGGATACGTCACAATACACAATGAATCCCTTTGTACCCTCAAATAATGTCAACACCAGAGCGGAAGTACACCTATCTTTCAACACTTGGAAGCTTCTCTCAGATGCCACCAACCACTAAAATTTCTTACACTTTTCGGTCAAAGTAGTCAAGGGATATGCAATGGATGGAAAACCATCAACAAACCTCCGATAATAACTCGCTAAACCTATGAAACTCCTAATGTCGCTTGGAGTCAATTGTCTAGGCCAATTTTTCACCGCCTTCATTTTCCTTAGATCAACCTCAACTCCCTCACTGGAGATGATATGACCAAGAAATGTCACTGACCTCAACCAAAATTCACATTTGCTATACTTGGCAAACAATTGATGTTCTTTACGTACTTGCAACACCACCCTTGAATGTTTCATGTGATCACCCTTTTTTTCCAAATATACCAAGATGTTGACAATGAAGAAAATTACAAATGAATCTAGGTAACTTTGAAACACCCAATTCATTAGGTCCATAAACATCGCTAGAGCATTCGTGAGACCAAAGTACATTACTAGGAACTCCTAATGACCATATGTAGTTTGAAATGTTGTCTCTAGTATATCCTTACCTCGCACCCTAAGTTGGTGATACCCCGATCTCAAGTCAATCTTACAAAAGTAGCTTGCCCTTTGAAGTTTATAAAACAAGTCGTTAAACCGAGGGAGAGGATACATATTCTTAATAATGACTTTATTGAGTTTGCGATAATCAATACACATTCTTAAGGACCCATACTTCTTCTTCACAAACAAAACTGAAGCACCCCATGGAGAAATACTAGGTCGAATGAAGCCTTTGTCTAGTAAATCTTTGAGTTGATCCTTCAACTCTTTCAATTTGATCGGAGCCATCCGATAAGGAGGAATTGAAATGGGATGTGTATCCTGTAGCAAATGTATACCAAAATTAATTTCCCATTCGGGAGGAATACCAGGAAGATCACTAGTAAAGACCTTCCGAAATTCACTCTCTATGAGGACCGACTCAATGATAGAAATTTTAGAGTCTAGATCTTGGACTCTTATAATATGGTATAGACAACCTTTAGAGATCATTTTGTATGATTTTAGACAAGATATGATATGACCTCTAGGAATAGAATTTCCCGTCTTCCACTCTACAACCTGCTCATTTGGAATGTTAAACTTTACCACTCTCGTTCTACAATCAATAGAGGCAAAGCAAGCATGCAACCAATCCATACCAAAATTGACATCAAAATCAAGCATATAAAGCTCTAATAGTTCAACATAAGATAATCTATTGGGAAACATTATTGGACAATTTCTATGCCCCCTTTTTGCAACAACCAACTTACCCACCAAAGTAGACACTATAAAAGGTTCATGCAAAATATCAGGCAAAATATCAAACTTTTTGGATACTAGAGGGGTAACAAATGATAAAGCAGCATTGGTGTCAAGTAAGACATACACATCAATAGAGAATACTTTCAACATACTGGTCACCATGTTGGGAGAAGTCTCTTGCTCACCCGTAGAGCAAAGAGCATAGAAGTGGTTCTTCTTTGGAGCCTCATTTGAACCACTTGCTTGAGTTTGACCACTAACCTTGTCTTGACCACTCACATTAGGACAATCCCTAACCTTATGCCGTCTTTTACCACAACCAAAACAATTGTACGTCCCCTTAATACAATCATCATAGTGCTTCTTGACACACTTTCCACAAGTTATCATCTAGGTTGTTGAACTAGTTCCCCTATACCTTCTTAGGCTTAGGTTTAAATACCCTATCACCACTAGCCTTAGGGAACTTGGAAGGAACTTGATTAGGAACCCGCTTCTTAAATCTAGGCTTGTCTTGTATCTCAAGCCTATTCATTGAAGAACCACCATCAAAACATCTTGCCCTCTTTGCATCTCTACTCTTCCTCTTAGATCTTTCCTCTTCCATATGTTTGGCATGCACCATAAGATGGGAAATATTCATGTTGTCATGTAGCATAGACGAATGACACTCCTCTTGCACATCATCCGACACCCCTATCACAAAGCGGCTCATTTTATCTCTAAGATCGGAAACCAAAGAAGGGGCATATTTTCACAATTTAGCGAACTTCAAGGAGTATTTATGAACACTCATACCTCCTTGTAAAAGGTTTATAAACTCCACCACTTTAGCTTCTCTCATCTCCCTAGGAAAGAATCAATTAATAAAAGCCTTCTTGAAGATCTCCCAAGTCACCGAACCACCCCTTATTGGCCTATTATCCCTCCATTGGACATAACATGCTTGCGCTACATCCTTCAATTGATAAGTGGCTAAGTCGTCCTTCTCACTAGTAGACCACCCCATAGCCAAGAGTATCTTGCAGACTTCATCAATGAACTCTTAAGGATCTTCTTCAACCTTGGACCAATAGAAAGTAGGAGTATTCATCTGAGTGAAATCCCTTCAATGGGAGGCCAAAGTAGCAACTTGTTAATGAGCTCGGGGTACAACCTCCAGATTAGTTTAGGTCATCATGGCTTGGGTTTGAGCGGTGGAGGCTTGTTCTTGGGTAGTAATCTCTTGGTCTATTTGGAAGTGAGAAGCCCTTATGTTCTCATCCATCAAAGGAGGAAGATTCAACGGGGCTTGGTCGTTATTCTCACCGCCTTCAAGAGGAGGAACTTGATCACCACGGGGAGGAGCTCCCTCATTGGCAATCTCTTCTTTAAGTATTCATGATACATTACTTCGATTATTCATTGCCTTTAATAACAAGGAAAGGATTAGATTCAAAAGCACATAATAAGTATACTCTAATGGCACGATATTAGATTTCCAAGAAAGTAAGAGTTTCCTAAGCATCATTTAAGTTCTTATCCATAACTGTGGCGCGCTTCACAATTATGAATACGAACTTACATAGATGTAGTTGGGAGATACATTGACTCAAAGATAATTCATTCTCATTCTGCTATACCAAGTTTTTCACATCCGATTTTACCCCCTAGACGTAATCAGTGTTTCGTCCTCTCTGAGGACTAATACTAGCCTTTTAGCTTACATAAATACATTTATCGGTCAAATTTAGCATAAAATTTAAAACTTTTTGTTACTTCTAATTTGAAGTTTACACAGACCTGTACATATGCATAACATATATATATGTGTGTGTATATATATATATATATATATATCGAGTATACATAGAACCTTCGTATAAAAA
This sequence comes from Solanum lycopersicum, assembly GCF_036512215.1. Classification (NCBI taxonomy): domain Eukaryota; kingdom Viridiplantae; phylum Streptophyta; class Magnoliopsida; order Solanales; family Solanaceae; genus Solanum; species Solanum lycopersicum. Next base: position 28,818,495 of record NC_090805.1, read on the forward strand.
GATTATTTAGTCTTCTACTTTTATTGTAGATAAACATATAGAGAAAATATCATAGTAATAATAGTCATCTCATCCTATAACCATTTACTAAGAGTATATCAAATTTGGACCTAGACCATATATCAATTCAACAAGACCACATATAGGTCATACAAATGTATTGTACTCAACTGAAAGGAAAGAAATGAAAGAGTCTTAAAACTCATAACAACTCCATAAGCTAGATAGTGGCATCTCCCTCGAATGTTGAGAACCTACCTACTTGGATGAAAAAGAGATCCAATACCTCTTCAAGTCGCCTTCAAAAACACTTTAACGACCGAAACCTAAAATACTAGGGAAAAGGAAGAAATGGGATTAGTACGCCACTTGTACTAAGTATGAGACTATATGCACACATACTATGAAATCATGCCAAGCAAAGGGACATTTTCTAAAGTATGCACTTCTTATTTAAAACCTTTATGCATATTCAACAAGACCATACCAATCAATATTGCATAATCATTAAGTCATAGGCATGTACATTAAAAGAATACACCATCAATTCTAGTCAAGTCAACCATTCATACCATATGCGTAGATACATATTCAAGTAACTCTATCATCATGTCATATTAAAATAAGTATGAATAAGAGTACATTTAAACATAACCAAAGCACGTCAATTACCGATGAACCCCTATCAAGTCAACAAGTGCAATGACCAAATAAAGCCCACAACCTTACTCAACCAAGTAACCCAACAAGAATCATGACTAACATCATACTTCACATAACATGGCATTTAGGTGTACATATAATCTTACTTAAACAATATAAACCAACACATATTCATTAGTGAACTAAACAACATATTTATTGACAATGTGCATTTTCATCATATACATGTCATATACCATTTTAAGCATAATCATACATAATAACAACTTCCTATGACTCCCCTCAAGGATAACTAGTGTAATGCTTAGCTAGATTCCCATACCGCTACTAAGACTAAGTTAGATACCTTAGGTTATCATGTTAGAGTTTAATCCTTTAGTTCATTTTACCTCTTTTGGAACATCTTTCCCTAACCGACATAGACCACATGAGCTAATGTGGAATCCGGTGTCATAAAACCCTATACCGAAGGAAGGCAGACTACTTTCCAAGGTAGTACCAGAACATGAAACATAGCAACTACGTGGATCCACTACCTATTATTCCTATACGAAGACATAGTTCAAGAGTTAGGAGATACAATTGGGACACTCTATATGCTACATGAATTGTAGCCTTCAATATCAAGAGTACATTAGTGATCCTACCTTCCCTATGTGGGAAGGGACACTCCTCACCCTATTCAGTCAGTGCTAAGCTGGAGTCCGTTTTTGAAATATCTTTAACACTTTATTATCAATCATAACTTTGTTTAGGTCATAGGGTATAACCCTTGTAAAACATCATCATCATCATAGCTCAATATGAATTTCATGATTGTAAGTCCTTTCATTACAATTCATATAGGTGAGCTTAGCACATTAACATTTCATATCATGATAAGACACATTGGTAAATTATTCACCCTACTCATAACATTTACATTTTAAGACAACACCTCCCAATCATAACCAAGACTTTTGAATTCAACATCATACGCCCTATCAATACTATTACAAGGCATACTCCAACACAACATCATGAAATAATCACAATTAACCACATTTTTAAGTCAAGGGTAATGTTCATAAGACTTACCAAGTCTCCTTCATAGTTCATCATCAAGGTCTTACCATAAAAACTCAATCCAGACCAATTTTGGTATTCATAATTATAAATAAATAATCAAAATGATAAAAATACTAGAATAATCACCACAACATAATTCAATACTAGATCATAGCTTAAGACAATATACTTGGGTCAATTTACTTCCTAACCTAGATCATCTTATCAAGAACTGCATGAGAGACTACAAATCACTCCAATTTGTTCATTATCAATGTAAAAACATCACCTAGTATTAATTCAACCAATAACCAAGTTAATTGAACCAAATACAGCATAATGCATATCAAGAACAAACCTAGAATTAAGGGTCAAGGGTCATCATCTACAAACTAGACCAAACCATAAAAGATATATCATAATTAGGTTATAATATATTCTAATAAATTCATATTATCCAATAGAATACATAAAAAAACCAATTCATAACCTAATTTTTGAGATTGTGAAAGACCCACAGGAAAACTCAACTTTTGAAAATACTTTGAAGGAATCTTTTGAGGAAAGACGTATCAAAGGTGAATTAGATTTCATACCTAAATGTTTGATGAAGAATTTATGGTTAAATAGTCCCTTTAGATCCCCCAAATAACCTTATAGCTTGTCTTGAATGGTGTCTTCCAATAGAGAGAGAAAGAAGCGAGAATGAAGAGAGTTTTGTTTTGAGAGTTGTAATTAAACTAATGGGGAAAGGGTCATTATATATAGGGGGTTAATTAAATTAATTAGACTTCAAATAATCAATAAATAACAACTTAAACCCTTAATTGATTAATTGGAGATAAGTGAAAAAGTGCAGGAAATTACAATGATCATAGACGACACCACGGTCGACGGATCGTGGGTCAATCAATGACCATTGTGACCTTCCATGCCGCACATCCGTCATCTTGCTCAAAGACTGTAAAATGACACCTCCAAGATTTTTTTTAAGTGACCATCGATGGAGGCATTGACCTCCCATTGATTCACCGACGGCTCGTCTGTGGCATCCGTTGGTGATGCTATCTTTTGACAGCTTTGGCCCATTTTTACAAAGGTCCTCCTCAAGGGCCCTTGGTTGGTCCATGAGGAGTCGTACCCGGACGTTTTGTCCATCTATCTACTTAAACACATGTTAGACACCCTTTCACCAGTGTTCATCATTTTTTGACACTTAAAATCTAGACAAATACGCTAAGGCATGCTAGTACCTCCTTGAACTACTTTCCGAATGTTCTTGGATGTTTTGTTTTCTAGACTTCCTAAATTACTTATAAACATTAAAAAGTGTCTAGAACTTATGAAACTTATGATAGGATTTAAGTCATGTCTTTAATTTTTGAAATGTTGTGAATTTTGTTGTTATGGATTTGAAATAAGGGACGCAACATAGGACAAGTTCAATCGAGCTTCAGGATTAGAAATCTTGTATGTTCAACTGTTAGTATTTTGATTAGATATTTTTTTAGAAAAAATATTTTACAGTAATTATTTATTATTTGCAAGATTAAAAGATGTACCTACATCTTTAATGAAGGTTATAAAGTCCAGTTCTGCCATTCTCATTTTCAAATCTAAGTTGCCACATGAGATAGTAGGCTGGCCAGAATCACTCTTCTTGGAGCATAGTAGTATTTGTAATGGCTAAGCATACTTTTAATGATTGTCTTATTTTTTTGGCATTATTGAGATACTAAGAATGAAATAAGTTATTTAATTGTATTTTAAGGTTTTTTACACTCGTGAACACATTGAGGGCCTTCATACGTTGGTTGGTCTACTGTTTTAACTCTTGAAGTGGTATTGAACTATTTCTTGTCTAAAGAACTGAGGTTTATGTATATACTTGTACTTGTACTATTTTTATGTGTTGGTATATCCGAAAGTTTATCTTGGTACCTTGGTTACCTCTTTTCACTTTACATTGTTGTATTTTTGTTATTCAAAATGTTGTAGACTCTTGTGTAACTCGCCTACTGATGTATCATGGTTTCACGGTACCTTCAATGCTTTTTCCTTATGTTTAGAGTGTGTCTAACGCCTTTTTCATTGGTTTTAATGTAGTTTTGTCTTTGTTTGAAGGAAATATGTTCACAAGGAGAACGTGAGAGAATTATGATGAAAATTGCAGAAGTGTCGACCTACAGAGCCATCGACGGTCCATCGTGACCTCGACGGTCTGTAGGTGGCCACCGTTGTACAAAGAAAAAGTCTATTGAAGGAAGATGGGGAATTATAACTAAGTATGGGGTTACGGAGGCTCTCGACGGACCGTCATAGCCATGACAGACCATCCTGCACATCCTTCTATGTCAAAAGAAAGTATCCACAGTACCCATCTTCAAAGGATTCTAAGTATGGAAGAATGGAAGCAATCGACGGACCATCGTGCATGAAACGGACCGTAATCCATGTCCGTCGATGGTAACAGAAAGTTGATGAAGAAAGAAACACATAAAGAATTTTAATTATTAAAAGACGGTGGTCCTCGACGGTCTGTCGTTACCTCGACGGTCTGTCACTCAAGTCGTCGACTCAAACACGTTTTTTGGGCAGATTATTCTTAAATAGATTTCCCTCTTTTATTAGGATTTTATTATTATTATTATTTTAAATACTTGTAAAAACCTCATTTTTGGGGTTAGACTCTTGGATATTTTCTAGTTTTATTGTTCTAAGTGTTGAATTTTGAGATTTATTGAAAATTACATTATTTTTCATAATTATTTGGTGCAAATTTTTGATTAATTCAAGTAATCTTCGAGATTTTCTTCAATAATATCTAAGTAAGTACATGAATTCTTATCTAATTAATATAAAATGTGTTATTATTAACATGGGTAACTAAACTCCATAACAAGAATTGTGGGAACCATGGGTAAATAACAAGGTAAAACCTAGCTAAAATAACAATTCTTGAATAGTGTTGAATGTATTCATAATTCTTTCATTTAGAAGTCATTTTAATGAGTGCACGTGTTAAAACACATGTTTTTGATACTTGCCGGACCAAGGAGGTAGATATTAAGAAAAAAATTATCAACGTAAATTTAGTATAAACTATCTAATAGGATAGTGTCAGTTGGTGCAAAGTAACTACTAAACCAAATATCGATTATGATGCTTAATATAAGATAAAGGTAAGGTTAAGTAAAGCATACACTCGCAGCCGGTGCGGAGTTAAATTTCCTAGTTGCCGGACCAAGGAATTAGGGATACATAACTTACCACTTTGCACGCAAGATACTAGGAAAGGATTGTTATAGCTAGAATTACCGCGTTGTGAATCTGTGGGGAACACTGAATCCCTAGTTACTCTCATTACTTAATAAAAATCATATCTTTGAACATGTTACTTATGTACGTAGAAATGGCTAATTACAGTTATTGCTTAAAACCCCCTTTTTGTTACTTGTTTCTTGGAAAGTACATGACTAAATAGCAGTAATAGTAAGTTAAACTTAAGTCTAAATCATTATTTTTGTGGGATCGACCCTAACCTCATAGTTGGGTTCTTTACTTAATACGACCGTTTATACTCCTTTTTGAGAAGTAAATTTGAGTGTATCAAATTTTGACGCAGTCGCTGGGGAAAGCAGCTCTTAGATTAACTTTAAGCTTATTACCAAAGTTTAGTCAACATTTTCTTGATTTTACTTTTTATTTTTGTTTTTATCTCTTGCAGATCTAACTTCCGTGTATGACAAGTACGCAGAGTAGAGGACAACTCATTGTCTCACCCGACCTTGAACTAGAGCGTACACTGCACAAAATGAACCGAAATTTGGATATTCTTGATGAAGATCACAACCCAGAATTTCCACCATCAGGTGATGCTCATGACCAACTATTACCTGAAAATCGTGGAGAAGGTGAAATATGGAGGCAACGTCCCGCTCCCTGTCCTCAAAAGTATTATAAGGGATATGATAATATTATTGAGTCTTACAATCCACTTGTCTTGCCTCCCCCACTACATGGCCATACATTAGTGGTAACTTGTAGTCTGATGAAAATACTCACCGCAGAGGTTTTTCTGGGCTACCTTTTGAGGATCCACATGCTCACATCACCAAGGTGATGTTAGTGTGTAAGAGTTGTGTAGGAAGGTCTTATTTTAATATGGACGTAATTGGGTAAAGCGTGTTTTCTCTCTCACTGACGGGAGAAGCTGCTATATGATTTATTGAATTCTCCTATAACTCAATCTACACTAGCAATCACTTGAGGGATATGTTCTTAGTACGTTACTACTGGGTGTCTAAGAAGTTAAACCACAAAGATAGGGTGAACAACTTTATGCCACTACTGGGAGAATCATTCAGTAGCTCTTGCGATAGGTTCACCTCGTTCTTGAGAAGTGTCCCCAATCACCGCATCGATAATGAGTCACAGAAAGAATACTTCTATTGGGGACATGCTGATTATAATAAAGCAATAATGGATATGATAGCGGGTGGTTCTTATGGGGAGTGTCCTTATGCTAAAATTGCTAAGAAGTTTGAGAAAATCTCCTGAAAATTAATAAAACTTGGAGCACTAGGAAGTCAGATACTGGGAGAAACACTTTTGTTGTGAAATCCACACACAACCCAGCCACAAATGAGATTCGTGAGGAAATGGCTTAAATGAGTACTGAGCTTGTGTTTGTGTTGAAGCATGCCACTATCAGTGCATAATAAGTCAATGCGGTGAACTACTTGTCTGAACAACCACTTCCAAATGATGAGTATTACTTTCAGGAGGACTCTTATGCACTAAATGGGGAGGGGGGTTCCGACCAAACGCCCAAGGCTCCAATCAGGAAAATTGGCGCCAAGGTCAAGTAAACAAAGGTCGGAACTATGGTAAGTACAATCGAGAGGGTCATTACGTCCGAGATGGGAATTACAACCGCAACATCAACTTCAACTAGGGTAACTATGGTAACAAAAATGATAGGAGTGGTCCCTATGTTCCACCTCAAAATCATGAAGTTTCTCCTAGGGATGATGGAGGTAGTATGGCGCGAGTTAAGGATATGTTACAAAAAATGTTGAGGAGTTTTGATTCTAGTGATCAGCATACTAATGAGTTAAGGATATGCTACAAAAAATGATGAGGATTTTTTATTCGAGTGATGAGCAGAGTAATGAGTTGAGGAGTGACTTAGCAAGTATTGGGCAAAAAGTTGATGCACATGCAATCTCGATCAAGCATCTTGAGTTGCAAATGGCCCAATTGTCTTTGACTGTGAACCCACGCCAATCGGACACTCTTCCTAGCAATAATGTCCAATATCCTTAAAATGATCGACATTGTATGGCAATCACAACTCGAGGTGGTAAGTAAACCATAGACCCACTGATGTCGTCAGGTGTAGAAAATGTGATAAGAGGCGATGATGAGGTAGTGGAGGTTAGTGGTGAGTTAGAATACAAAACAGGGACAGAAGTTGAGGTACCCCAAAAGGTGACCCCCATGCCTAGACCACCACCTCTATTTCCACAGAGGTTAGTGAAAAATACTGAGGATGGTAAATAAAAACGTTTTATTACTATAATGAAATAACATCCGATCAATGTCCATTTGATCGATGCTCTTGAACAAATGCCCGGTTATGCCAAGTTTATGAAGGATATGGTTACTAACAAAAGATCGGTCAGTTTTAAGGATGATGATAGAATGCAATATTGTAGTGTTATTGCTACGAGGTCTCTAGTGCAAAAGAGAGAAGATCTGGGTGCCTTCACTATTCCATGTACAATCGGGTTATTAAACTTTGCAAAAGTATTATGTGACCTTGGGGAAAGCATAAATCGCATGCCTCTGTCTATTTATAAGAAGTCGGGTATGGGTGACCCAAAGCCCACTGAGATGCGGCTACTGATGGCCGATCGAACGGTGAAGAGGCCTATTGGGATACTCCACGATGTGTTAGTAAAGGTGGAGTCATTCATATTTCCGGCCAATTTTGTGATCCTGGATTGTGAGGTTGATTTTGAGGTACTTATTATCCTTGGGAGGCCACTCCTTGCTATGGGTACAACCTTCGTTGATATGGAGAAAGGGTAAATGAAATTTTGGTTGAACAATGAAGAAGTGACTTTCAATGTTTGTAGGTCCATGAGGTAGAGTAGTGAGATCCAATCAGTATCTGCCATATCTTACAAAGTCAAAAAGTCATTTGAGGTACAAATAGAAGCGTTGGGTGTAGAAGCACTAGCGGCAGTGATCATGAATTTTTATAGTGATTGTATTGATGAGTATGAGTCATTCATCACGACACTTGATCAAGGTGATATTCGGTTTAAACCAAAGAAGTTGGAGTTAGATATGAAGCATCGCGAGTCTCCACCCGTGAAACCATCTAGAGGAGGCTCCAAAAGTAGAACTTAAGGAACTACTACCTCATCTGAGGTATGTATTCTTTGTAAAAGGTGACACTTTGCTGATAATTATTGCGTCAGATTTGAATGTGCATCAAGTTGAAAGTTTGGTGGAGCTGTTAAAAAGGTTGAAAGGAGCTATTGGGTAGACTATTGAAAATATTATTGGGATCCCTCCCAGAATTTTTTCACAGAAAATCCAACTCATGCCCGATCTTAATCCAAGTATTGAGCACCAACGTTTAAATCCACCTATGTAAAAGGTGGTAAGAATTAAATCATTAAGTTGTTGGATGCTGGAGTGATATATCCAATCGCCAATAGTAGTTAAGTATGCCCTGTTCAGTGTGTACCTAAGAAAGGGGAAATGACTGTGGTCCTCAATGATAAAAATGAGCTTGTTCTGATGAAGCCGGTGACTGGATAGAGGGTATGTATGGAATACCAGAAATTAAATGCATGGACCGAGAAGGACCATTTTCCTATGCCCTTCATGGATAAGATGTTAGATAGACTTGCACGAAAGGGGTGGCACTCTTTTCTTGATAGCTACTCGGGTTATAATTAGATTTTTATTGCACTGGAAAATCAAGAGAAAACCACATTTATTTGTACATATAGGACCTTCGCGTTCAAGAGAATGTCCTTTGGGTTATGTAATGCACCAACCACATTTCAGAGATGTATCATGTCAATATTCTCTGATATGGTGGAGGACACTATTGAGTGTTTATGGATGATTTTTCAGTATTGGTGACTCCTTTGAGAGGTGTTTGAGTCATTTGTCTGAGGTTCTTAAGAGGTGTGAAGATTGCAACCTTGAGCTAAATTGGAAAAAATGTCACTTAATGGTGAAATAAGGCGTGAGAAGTTTTTTTGGGCATGCAGACTTTTACCGGAGGTTCATCAAGGATTTTTCAAATATTGCACATCCTTTGTGCAAGTTTCTTGAAAAAGAGTGTAAGTTTCATTTTGATGAATCTTGTTTTAAGGCATTTGGTTAGTTGAAGGAAAAGTAGGTGTCTGTACCTATCATTATTTTTTCGGATTGGAGTAAGCCCTTTGAGGTAATGTTTGATGCGAGTGGGGTTGCTCTTGGTGTGGTATTGGGACAAATAAGGGACAAAATCCTTCATCCCATTTACTATGCTAGTAAAGCCCTTGCAGTACACCATGACTGAACAAGATCTCCTTGCAGTAGTCTTTGCTTTCGAGAAATTTTGCTCCTATTTGTTTGGCACTAGAGTTATAGTTCATACTGATTATTCTACTTTAAGATATTTGATGGAAAAGAAGGATGGAAAACCGAGGTTGATTCGTTTGGTATTACTATTGCAAGAATTCAACTTTGAGGTAAAAGATAGAAATGGGACCAAAAATCAAGTTGCTGATCACTTGTCCCGATTAAAATATGAAACAATGAGAGATTTGGGTGAAAAGGCTGAGATTGATGATACTTTTCCTAATGGGCATGTATTGGCTACCTACTAAGGCTTGATTCCATGGTTCGCAGATTTTGTGAATTATTTGTCTAGTGATATCGTCTTACAAAACTTGTCCTTTCATCAAAGGAAAAAGTTCATGCATGATGTGCAAAAATTATTGTGGAATGATCCATACTTATATAGGAGTTGTGCTGATGGGATTATTCAGCGTTCTGTTCCGGAAGTTGAGATGTTGAGTGTTTTGGAGGCATGCCATTCTTCACATGTAGGAAGGCATCATAGTGGTATTAGAACTGCTCACAAGATCTTCCAATGTGGCTACTATTGACCAAGCATCCACCAAGATGCTCATGAGTTTGCCAAGGCATGTAATATATGCCAAAGACATGGTGGCATTTCGCAAATGCAAGAGCTCCCGCTAAATCCCATTTTGGTGAATGATTTGTTTGATGTGCGGGTTATGGACCTTTTTGTGAGTTCTCATGGGATGAAGTAAATTCTTGTGGCAGTTGATTTTGTGTCTAAATGGGTGGAAGCTATTGAACTCGCGAATAATGAAGGGAAGAGTGTCACCGCGTTCTTCAAAAAGAACATATATTTTCCAGATTTGGCACCTCAAGGGCTATTATTAGTGATGGAGGATCTAAGTTTTGCAACAAGATATTTAAGGGATTATTGGGAAAATATGGGGTTTTCCATAATGTGGACACTCCTTACCATCCTCAAACTAGTGGGCAAGTTGAGGTGTCAAACAAGGAGATTAAGCAAATTTTGGCAAAAATGGTGAATGTTAGTAGAACGGATTCGTAAAAGAGGCTTGATGATGCTCTTTGGGCCTACCGGAAAACATACAAGACTCCCATAGGTATATCCCCATACCAACTTGTATATGGGAAGGCTTGTAACTTACCAGTTGATTTAGAGCATAAGGCCATGTGGGCAATGAAGAAGTTGAAAATGAATTAGAAAGAGGCTATGGAAAAGAGGTTAAACGGGTTGAATGATCTTGATTAATTTCCCTTGAAGGCATATGAAAGTTCAGCCCTCTACAAAGAAAATATGAAGAAGTAACATGACCAAAAGATTGAGAAGCGCGATATTTTGTTAGGGGATTTGGTTCATTTTTTCAATTCTAGGTTGCGTTTGTTTCTGGGCAAACTCAAGTCCAAATGGACTGGTCTCTATTTGATCACCCAACTATTCCCTCATGGTGCGGTTGGTTGGAGAACAAGGAGGGTGTGAGGTTCAAGGTGAACAGGCAGCGAATCAAAATATATCTAGGGCATGCTAAAATGACGAAGAAAGTGATCGAGGAATACCATCTTGATGATTTCTGACTAATCAAAAGCCCTCCGTTGTGCCGCGATGTTAAAATTTAATTCTTATTTGGAGGCAACCCAATATGTATCCTCTAGCCAACTATAGGTTTTTATTATTCTCTAGGCATAGTTGCATTATTTTTGCTTTTATTTATTTATTGTTCCGTCTGACTGCTCTTTTCTTTTTCAGTACTAGTGTTGTCTAGAGCTTCGATTAGGGCTAGTGTCCAAAAAGTTTCCAGAAAATACAAAAAGATTAGCTTAATGGGTGTTCAATGTGCAAGTATCAAATCACAAGAAATGTGCAGAAAAATTGGCCTGCTGCACCCATCGACGAAACCATCGACAGACCGTCGTGTCATCGATGGATTGTTGGTGGGATCCTTTATGACCTGGCATGTCTTTCAAATTTTTCAACTTAGGGAACCCTCGATGGAATCCCATGACGGACCGTCAACCCTGTTACGGTTCGTCGATGGGGAATCATCGCGTTTTTACGCACCAACCTGACCCGTCCGGCTGAATATTATAAGTTTTAAACTTTTATAATTCCCACCTCTTCACATAAACCCCTCATAACCGTTTCTCTCCTCATTTCCTACCATTTCTCCCCACTTCATCACCAATAACTCATATTCCCTCTTCATCTTTCTGATTTCCCACATTTTCTACAAATTTCAACGATCCCTTTCTCTCCTAAATTCTCCTAGTTTCTTCAGTCCATTGTCGGTCGGTGTTCGTGGTTGTTGTTGCTGCTGTTCAACTCCTAGAGTTCATATTATTATTCCTCTACTACAGTTGTCTGGTATGTTGTTATGAATTTCTCAGATTAGCTTTTGTTAATATATGTCTACCTGTTTGGGTACTTAATTTTGGACCATGTTGCATGTTAAAACTTCCACACAAATGTCCTAAGTCCCTTAGAACACAGAAGGGATGGGGGTGTATTGTTTTGAAAAATAGAGTCTGTTTTCATGATTGTGTTCCTGACCTAGGGCTCGATAGGCTGTCAAAAATGCATGTTAAAACTAGGAAAATTCATGCCCTACGAATGATGGGAGGCTAGGTAAATGTTTGCTAAACTTAGGCTTCTAAGAATACTTCAAATTAGTATAATAGGTTATAAAAGTTTGGCTGCAAAACACTGTTCCCTGAAGGTCAGTATGAGATCCCGTTGACGGACTGTTGGTCCCTCAACGGACCGTCATTGGGGTTCATCAACCCTACTTTCCCTAGTTTACTCTAAGTGTCCCTCGACGGACAACTTTGACAGACCGATGTTTCCTCGACGGTCTGTCTTGCACAATTGTCGACAATATCAAAACCTTTATTTTTAACGTTTTTTAAATTTATTCTAAGTGTTCCTCGATGGACCCCCATGACGGATCGTCGTGCCTAGGATGGACCATCGATGGGTTCGTCCTACACTCTGTACTTCAACACAGTCATTTCTTTTATATGCTTTGATGCTTCCTCTAGTACTAACAACTTCTCTCTGCAGGTACAAATGACACCTAAACAGGATCGTGTCTACTCATAAGGGCGTTTTGATTTGAGTCAGTCACCCCATTGAACAATTTTATCATAGGCTCAGATGATGATCATCACCCAGAGTACGTGCCACAAGGCACCTGCACTCCTACCCTTGTTGCCCGCTTCACTAGAGCCACACCCACGAGGGTGGCACCCGGCGTAGTCACTGCCTCCCAGTCTGAAGAGGAGCGCATACTGACTGGTGCACCTTCTAGGTCTACTGCATAGTCTAAGGAGACATCTGGCTTCGAGGATGCTTCCGGTTCTGATGAGGTCTCCAGGTCTGAGGAGGCCTCTGCTCCCACCACCGTATCCTAGTCTGACTCGTCTGATGAGTCTGATTGTGCTGACTCTACCCCAGCACCCCAGACTGGCATCCCCACCCCGGTTGTTTATCAGCCTAACCGGTGGTGTGTTGAGGGGTAATATCAAGTAAACACCGATGCCAAGCTGTAAAATAACAAGGGGGTCTTTAGCCGGATCCTGACACTAGAGAGGCGGGTCCTTACGTGAAGTCTCCCCACCATGTCGGCTATTCATGAATTATTCACCAGGCATCGTCTAGAGTGCATGGATCAGGATGCAGGTCGCTACACTGAGGATATGGTCCGAGAGTTCTACGCCTCCTATGCGCGACTCTAGGATATCAGCTAGAGAGGTGGGTAGCCCCCACCAAACATGCTCCCTTGGATTACATCCGAGTGTACGGCAAGTGGGTTTACATTTACTTGTCGGCCATCTGCAAGGTATCTCTAGGACGCTGAAGTTGATGCCACCTGAATACCTCTAACTGTCGAGTTCGACTATCGGTGGAAGTTGATTAAAGATGGTCAATTCAAGCATGAGCTAGAGTTGAGAGAGACCATAATGTGGTGGATTGGAGAGTACCTTTCTGTCGATGGTGAGGCTGCCGATTGGGTGCTAAAGCCCAAGGGAAGTATCAAGAATGCTAACCTCACCTTCACAGCTAAGTTTTAGTGGCTATTCGTCCAACACTGGCTTTCCCACATTGCTGCTAATAATATTGTCACCTAGAATTGTGCAGTGCTGATGGCGGTGATGATTATAGGGTTTGAGGTCTACTTCACATGGCTACTGTAGGCGGGTGATACACGAGAGGGCCTTCAAGGTCACTACTACTTACACTTTCTGTTTCATGGTTTTTGATCTATGCAGGTTAGAAGGAGTGCCCGTGTGGCACATTGATGTGCTCAAGACCCCGTCTGGCACATTAGATATTGGCCTCATTGGGGATGAGGTCAATGAGTTCGCTCCAAGCAGAAGGCCCCATATAGAGGTGCATCCGCTAGGTGAGAACCTCGCAGCCAAGGTGGTGCAGGCCCAAGGGGATAATTCGGGTATATCTAAGCCTACCTACACCATTTTGGTCGAGTCTATCCCGAGTGGCAGCACTTCTTCGAGCTCCTCCCCCTCTATCCCATCTGCTACACTGGTCCTGCTAGCTAGGGTCAAGAAATTTGAGGCCCAAATGTCCACACTTCTGCACCACATCCAGCCTTAGATGCAGAGGTCTATTGCTGAGGCAGAGGAGCGCTTAGAGATGAAGATGGTCCAACACACTAAGCGAAAGGTCATGCAGGTCCACCGGCGTTTGGACGCTTTTGAACTGCGGGTTCTTGCCCGAGCAGACCCTACAGTGGCTGTGACGTCTCTCCAGGTTGTTGTGGAAAGTCTTAGAGAAGATTAAGATATTATACTAGAGGCTCGGGGGTCGGAATCTGAGGGCCCTTGTGTAGAGCCCGCTGAGGAAATAGTGTTGGTTGCCATGTTCTCCACTGCCACAGTTCCACCACCTTCACCAGGAGAGCGTGCCAAAAGGCACCGGACTAGAGATAGGAAGAAGGAGCGCCATGAGTTAGAAGCTGCAAGGAGAGTCTCTCTTATTAATGAGGAGGCCTACCAGTTGAGGGCTATGGAGTTGGCTTCTAGGGAGTCTAGATCTAGAGTTTATGAGGCTGAGAGGAGCACTACTACTGGTGCTGTTTTTTCTGAGGACACTACTGAGGGTGTCCTGACTACAAAGGGAGCGGGTTTTGGGCAACCGGACCCGCCTGCTTTTTGATCACCGTCACTTTGCGCCTCAGGTTTGCTTCACTCTACCACCTTATTTTATATACTTTTATGAATTGGGGACAATTTCATTTCTTATTGTTGGAGGTGGGGTGAATGGATAGTGAGTGCTAGGGTAAAGTCTGAGTATCCAAACTCACGATACTCTCTTGGGGTTTTCTGGCCTGTGCTCTTTTTCCCCAAGAGACTGGTTATTTTTATTCTTGAACTGGCATGTTGGTATCTTTTGTAAATAGTATAGAAATGGAATATGAAGCATGGTGGCTAAACAAAATGATATCCTGATTTAAAGAAAATGTTGCATGAATAGGTACAATAATTGATAAATGTGTGGCACTAAGCATGATATAGAGATACACCACTGCATGACTCTAAATCTACGACTCCAACTAGGTGTCTGGTAATCAAGTAAAGTAATGAGATGTCAAGTGAGTGTGAGGAAAATTTGAATAGTCAACTATTTGTACTGAGATAGAACTTGTCGGTTAGTCCTGCTAAAAGTAAGTTGTAATAGACAATTAGGAAAGGATCACAGGCCCTTGTTCAATATATCCAATCTTTAGCCTAAATAAAAGAAAAACCGAACTTATCTTTTTTGGGAACAATATGTTATCCTTGGTCTCTCCTTGGACATGTGCACCTCAGCTTATGCCAAAAGTATAACTTGAGGGTGACTAATGCAGAAAACAACCTTGTTGTGGCCCTTACCAACTTTGGATATTTTTTACCTTAACTCAAGTCAAAGCCATGAGTTGAGGGTGACTATTATGAGTAATACTCCAGAAACTGGGGTTAAAAGAGAGAGAAAGAACAAAAGAAAAGTGACTCAAGAAAATTTGAAAGCAAAGTGGAAAAAATAATTTGAAATTTTGGCAAAAATACAAGAAAAGATAAGAGTCACTTATACAAAAGGAAAAAGATGGGAGAATAGCAAGGTTAAAGAAAATTGACAAAAAGGGCGAAATAAAACGATAAAAAGGTAGGATTCTTAGACGTTATATCAAGGAGGGAAACAAGTCACTAAAATATATCTAAATGTGTCCTACCTGACCCTGAGCCTGAGTTACAAGATAAGAAAGTCTCATCATGATCCTAAGAGTGCATTATGGTAAACTTAAAGTAGTGAAAATAAGTGCAAGCCTATTGCAACAAGTATAAATGAGGTGAGAAGTTTTCGTGAGAGCGAGTGTTAAAATATAATCCTTATATTCAAACTGAAATCATTGTGTGAAAAATGAGGATATTTTTTTGAAGTGAGAACACTAGTTGCAATACCGAAAAATTTGTACCTTAGTGAGAGAACAAAAAGGATAGGTATCGGTATGTGGTGAGTATGTGTCATGGTCTGATTCACATGACCAATCCTAATAGTGATAGCATGCATAAATAAATTTGAAAATAACTGGAATTGATAGCCATATGATTTCAAAAAGCTAAAATAGGCATGTCGATGGTTGTAATGTAGTTTTCTCTTTGTTTGCACGAAATCTGTCCAGAAGGAGAACGTGGTAGAATTGTGTTGAAAATTGCAGACCTGCGGAAGCCATCGATGGTCCATCGTGACCTCAACGGTCCGTAGGTGGACACCGATGTACGAAGAAAAAGGCTGCTAAAGGAAGTTGGGGTTACAGAGGCTCTCGACGGACCGTCATAGCCATAACGGACTTGCATTTCCATCAATGTTAACAGAAAGTAGCCAGTACCCATCTACAAAGGATTCTAAGCATGAAAGAATGAAAGACATCGACGGATCTTCGTGCATTCAACGGATGTCATCCATGTCTGTCGATGGTAACAGAAAGTTGGTGAAGAAATCTGGAAAAAAAGAAATATAAGTATGGAACGACGGAGGTCCTCGACGCTACGTCACTCCAATAGTCGACTCAGACACTTTTTTGGTAGATTATCCATAAATTGATTTCCCTCTTTTGTTAGTACTTTATTATTATAAATACTTGTAAAAACCTCATTTTTAGGGTTAGACTCTTGCATATTTTCTAGTTTTATTGTTCTAAGTGTTTAATTCTTAGATTTTGTGAAAATTACATTATATTCCGGAATCATTTGTTGCAAGTTTTTGATTAAGTCAAGTAATCTTCTCGATTTTCTTCAATCACATCAAAGTAAGTGCATCAATTCTTATCTAATTAATATGAATTGTGTGGTTATTAACATGGGTAATTAAACTCCATAACTAGGGTTATAGGAACCATGGCAAAATAACAAGGTAAAACCTCGCTAAAATAATAATTCTCGAATAGTGTCTTGCATGTATTGATAATACTTTCATTTAGAAGTCCTTTTAACGATTGCATGCGTTAAAACTCGCCTTGTTGCTACTTGTTGGACCAGGGAGGTAAATAATAAGAAAAAAATTATCAACGTAGATTTAGTATACGCAATCTAATTTGCTAGACTTAGTTGGTGCAAAGTAACTACTAAGACAAACATCGATTATGATTCTTAATATGAGGTAAAGGTAAGGTTTAGTAACGCACAAACACATAGTCGGACCAAGTTGCGGAGTGAAGTTATCTAGTTGTTGGACCAAGTAATTAGGGATACATAACTTACCACTTTGAATGCAAGATACTCGGAAAGGATTGTTATAGCTAGATTATCACGTTATGAACCTGTGGGGAACACTTAAGCCCTAGGTACTCTCATTACTTGATAAAAATAAAATCTTTGAACCTGTTACTTATTTACTTAGAAATAGCTAATTACATATATTGCTTAAAAACCCATTTTTGGTACTAGTTTCTTGGAAAGGACTTCACTAAATAGAAGTAATAATAGGTTAAAGTTTAGTCTAAATAATTTTCCTCGTGGGATCGACTCCAACTTCATAGTTGGGTTCTTTAGTTGATACGACCTCTTATACTTCTTCTCGAGAAGTAAATTTTAGCGTATCACCCACTTTTACGGATTGTTTCATAGGCACTCTTGTTGGGAACTTGTCCTTCTCGTGGCTATGACTTTTGTCACTATTGGAATGAGTCTTGATTAGGGTCATTTGCTATGTTCATCTTCAGTATGGGAGTTGTCCACTTTATGTACGAACAAGAAAGCCATTTTTACTAGGGTTCTTGGTTCTCTTAATTATTGAGCTTTGACCCTTCTTGATATAGGGCATCGACCCTTATTGATAGTTGTTTGTCCTTGGTTTGACGACATGATGTATATATTGGGCTAGTATTTTTATTGAACCTTTTGGAAATTGTTTCTATAAACGTTATTGAAATTTGGATCTTTAAATATCCAACTTGATACTCTTTGTATATTGTGAACTTGATTTACTCATTATGTTTCAATTGTGTTGCCGTTGACTTGGAAATGATAACTTGGTGAATCTGAGGTCTCCGGATCTATAGTTTTATACCACTAACTTATATGCTCAGTGATAGTTGTTTCTATCTAAGGGAATGTTTAGGAGGACGCTTGATGTTAGCCATTGAAGATGGAGATTTGAAAGTCTAAAGGAAGATCACACTTGCATATAGGCATATACATTTTGTATAAACCTTGGGACTTGTACATGACCTATGTGTTGTATATTTATATGAAACTTTGAGGGTTGATATTTTCATGTCAACATGGGTTGTAATATTAGTATGGTTATACATTTTTATCTTTTTTGGTTGTGTAAACCCAAGTCTTCTAATTAACAAATTTACTATATGTTTTGAAAGTTTGTGTGAAGCATGAACCGACTGATTTCTCTTCATGGAAGTTGGTAATATTCTTGTTATTTTTCCTTAAGTGTGAGGATAATATATGCATGAAAAGCTCGTTGGTTATTTGCTTGATAGATTTTGGAAGGTTTTTTCGTCATAAGTTATAATTTTGTGCCATTCAATTTTGACCTCAAGTAAATATTTAATGGCAAGATGCACATCCTTACCTAAATTATATTGTTATGAACCTAATCCTTCCTCATGATTAAAATCAGTATTCCCTTTGTCAATTTCTTATAAATGTCAAAAGTATTAAATTAGGTGTCTTGTCATGTTTTAGTATCTCTCAGAATGGGTCGTTACAGAAACAACAATCCTCTTCCCTATCATCACGCCACTTTTAGAAATAAAAAGGGTACAGAAGAAGATTTAGGGTGAAAGATCATATGAATGTAAGAATGGCCATGGCATAATATAATGTTTCTACACATTGAGGGTAAATTATGAGCTTAAGAGACTTAACACACTATATGACATGAATGCTTATACGAATAGGATCTTATCATGTGGATGATATCCATAACTCTATGGATTAAGCTTGAGATTAAAGTACTAAAGTGTTTTACCCTCTTTTTTTTGAAATTGATCATATATGTGATCTCTTTAAAGTTTATGAACATAGGTCATAGATAAAGATCTTCAAAAGTTGCCATGGAGATGCTCGAATGGTAGTTATTGTTGTAGTAGAACTCAATTACTGGTAGGTGATCATCCCAACATCCTTTGAAATAAATAATACATGATCTTAACATATATTCAATGGTTTGAATGTTCCATTCCACTTTACCATCTCCCTGAGGATGACAAGCGATGCTATGTTTTGCTTGAGTACCTAAACACTTTTTAAAAGTTTTCCAAAAATGAGAAATGAATTGGCACCCCTATCCGAAATGATGGACAAAGGAATCCCATGAACACTCACAATATCATTAATGTAGATTCTTGCATAATATTATGCAGTGTCAGTAGAATTAACGGGAATAAAGTGGGCAGATTTGGTCAGCCTATCCACAATAACCCATATTGAATCATTTTACCTCTTTATTTGAGGAAACCCAACCACAAAGACCATATTAATGGCTTCCCACTTCCAAATAGGAACATCCATGATTTGGGTTAAACCAACCGGTTTTAGATGATTGAATTTGATTTGTTTGCAATTTGGACACTAAGCAACAAACTCTGTTATGTCCCTCTTTAAACTATCCAACCAATAGACCTCTCTATGGTCGTGTTACATTTTGGTGGCACCTAGATGTATAGAATAATTGGAATCGTGGGCTTCTTCTAGAATTCGATTTCTCAAATCCTCAATGTTTGGTACACATAATCTCTGTTGGTACCTAAGAACACCATCCCTCCTTGGGAGAATGACTTATTGAGCTTACCAAGTACTGATTCCTTCAACTCCATCGATAGACGATCTAGATGTTTCTTAGATTTCACCTCCACCACTAACAATGACTTGGGTTATGATGAACCATGAAACCACCACTCAGAGAATATTCTAACCGCACACCTAAGCGAGACAACCTATGAACATATTTCACAAGTTCTTTCTTCTCTTCCTCCACATGAGAAACACTACCATAGTCAAACGACTCAAAGCATCCACAACCACGTTGGCCTTGCCAGGGTGGAAAAGGACACTCATGTCGTAATCCTTCAAAAGTTTTAACCATCTTATCTGTCGGAGATTTAACTACTTTAGTGTGAAAACATATTGAAGAATTTTATGTTCAGTAAACACATCAACATGCACACCAAACAAGTATTGTCTCCATATTTTGAAGGAAAAAACTACGGCCGCTAACTCAAGGTCATGAGTTGGATAATTATTCTCATGAATTTTGAGTTGCCTAAAGGCATAAGCTATCATTTTTAAATGTAGCATTCGAACACATCTTGTCACGACCCAACCCGATGGGCCGTGACTAGTGCTCGTTTTGGACACCCACATACAAACCTGGTAAGTATAACCAACTGAAACTAAGACAATATGGAATTTAATCAAATCAAGCAACCATTCAACCGTAACAACATACGCGAGCCGACAAGGCCACCACTATTCAAAGCATAATAACATACGTAAGCTGACAAGGCTGCCCCCGTACAAGCGGACATCCCAAACAAACCATGTCCATACCATTACCCAAAACATATATACACAACCCACATAATGTCCACAGACATCTAAGAGTACAGTAGTGAAACTCGACGGGACAGGGCCCCGCCATACCCATAGACGAGCAAAAGACTACACAAAAAGTTATGTACCAAAACGACTAGGCTCCGGAATAGTGGAGCTCTCCCAATCAGCAGAGTAGATATCCTAGGCGGGAGGATCACCGAACTGTGCGTCTACACCTGCGGGCATGAAACGCAGCCCCCTGAGGAAGGGGGGGTCAGTACGGACAATATACAGAGTATGTGAAGCATAAGGTAAAAATGACACGATACCAATATGGCAAGTCGAAACAAAATATCGCTACACATGTACCCTTTTAAGTGAAAATCATGCATATCTTTAACATATAAGGTGCCTAGCTTCCCTAGTAAGGGACTCGGCAAAATAATCATCACGTCATCTCCGTCATCATCATCATCATAACCATCCTCATCACCAATCAAATATATAATATACATACCCGGCCCTCTAGTGAGGAACTCGGTGACATATGCAAAAAACTCCGCACGAACATTACCCGGCCCGCGACTCGGTGAAATGATAAATGACTCTATGCACGAGCAGAATATTATGAGCAACCATATGCAATTAAAATCATTTCTTATAACTCAATAGAACAGTCAACGTGAACTAGGAAGGAGTATTACCAAAGATTAATGTTTTATCAAGATTATGAACCTTTAATACGATATGGAAACGTAAAATCCCAATGACACTAAGAAGCACTACCATAGATATTAGAGATCATCATAGCCTTAGACATAGCCGATATATAGAGGAATAATTGTGGAAGCAAGAATATACGTCACCTAGACGCTCTACAGGTAAGTATCAAACATGTCCGTTATTCGCTTATTTTTAAAAGTCATGCCAAACAAGGAAAGAACGGACAGTGTTACATATCGTAT
Organism: Solanum lycopersicum; assembly: GCF_036512215.1. Lineage (NCBI taxonomy): Eukaryota > Viridiplantae > Streptophyta > Magnoliopsida > Solanales > Solanaceae > Solanum > Solanum lycopersicum. The sequence goes on from NC_090805.1 coordinate 28,839,836, forward strand.
AATTGATCCGCACGTCCAATATTTACTGCTCAAGCTATTAATCTATTACAAGAAACAATCGTGCCGCAATTAGATAAACATCGCTCTTTACTTTCTTGTAAGCTAGCTAATAATCTAACGAAAATTCGGCAGCACTTCCCCTATTTTCCTTACTTCGTCCCAATCCGACAACAACTCAAATTATCCACAGCAATACCAATAACACATATAACCCAACGAATCATATTAAACAGCCCCCTTCCCAAAACAGTTCCGTCGGCAACCATAGCAGCAAAGCAACGACACACCGAGCGATAACTCGTTTTATAATTCGCAACACATCTACCTTATCGTATTCATCCTTTGGAGTTTATACTCATAATCACATTTAACATATAAATAATGCCAAAACAGAATTTTCCCACAGTTTGCTTTAATCAAAACTGCCCAAGCACCAACACAACACCACTAATAATACGATTATGGTTTCCGTTCGTACTTAGCAGATTCAATAACTAAAACAAACTTCCTAAGCTACTGGTCATGCCCCCTTCTTAAAATTAATGGATAATTAATAAAGGCATTCTAAAGAATTAACACACCAAACAAGGAGATTACTAACCAAATTATTTGCAGCTGCTGGCCAAGAGTTGCGGGGTTGGTTTCCCCATTTCCATGGCTGCCTAAGACAAGTGGTGAAGAAGAAAATGATATGCAGCAATGCATTTCACCACTTTATTTAGCATGGAGTGGATTTCTCCACCTCATTTAATAGTATGAAGTGGAGGCAGCCCCCCTCTACACCTGTCCACTAAGGCCAGCTCACAATCTGATCCCCTTTAAATTTTTGCCTTGAGTAGTGGGGCCCACTGGATTAAATTAATCCTGATCAGCCACTAACTAATCCCTCACATAAAGTTAATGTCACTTACATTAGCCAAATCATACTTAATATCACATATGGAATTAATATCCTTGCCTAATATTTCTTTAATCACTTGGAACTTAAAATAAAATCTCATTCCCCGGACTTATGTCTACTAGATCATGATGCGCACTACGTATAAAAACATACGAGGCATAACATCCTTTCCCCCTTAGGAACATTCGTCCACGAATGTTAAGTTAGCGTCTTACAAAAATCCAATTCCATCAAGGTCTCTCTAACAGGTATACCTATCAACCTGCATTCCGTAGCTTAGAGATGCCTCACAGAGTCACAACTTACTACATAATCTAGTTTATCTATCAATATAGTCAAGCTAGGAATTGAATTACCTGTAGGTATGGGGAACAAGTAAGGATACTTATTCTTTATTTCGTCTTCCGCTTCCCAAGTTATTTTCTCCCTATTGTTATTTTGCCACAACACTTTGACGGAAGCCACATCCTTAGTACGTAACCTTCTAACCTGACAATCAAGTATAGCTACGGGTTTCTCTTCGTATGAAAACTCCTCTGTTACCTGAACATCATCTACGGGGAATACTCTAGAAGGATCACCAATACATTTACGTAGCATCGATATATAGAAGACTGGATGTACCGCCTCCAAATCAGATGGTAGATCCAACTCATAGGCAACCTTGCCTATCCTCCGAACAATCTGATAAGGCCCAATGTATCTCGGACTGAGCTTCCCCTTCCTGCCGAATCTCATCACACCCCTCATGGGTGATACCTTCAAGAATACCCAGTCACAAATCTGAAACTCCAAATCTCGACGCCGATTATCTGCATATGACTTCTGTCGACTCTGGGCTGCTAATAATCTTTCTTGAATAAGCTTCACCTTGTCAACAGCTTGCTGAATCACATCTTGGCCTATTAACTTAGTCTCGTCAACATTAAACCAACCAAATAGGTGATCTGCACTTCCTCCCATATAAGGCCTCGTCGGTGCCATCTGGATACTAGAATGGTAGCTATTATTATAGGCAAACTCAATGAGCGGCAAGTGGTCATCCCAGCTACCTTTGAAGTTAATAATAAAGGACCGCAACATATCTTCTAATGACTGAATAGTACGCTCAGCCTGCCCATCAGTCTGAGGGTGAAATGTTGTGTTAAGGTTCACATGTATCCCCAATCCCTTCTGAAACGATCTCCAAAAGTTGGCTGTAAATTGAGCTCCTCTTTCTGATATAATGGATGTGGGAACCCCATGAAGTCTCACTATCTCTCTGACATATAACCTCGCATAATCGTCAGCCAAATAAGTAGTCCTGACTGGAAGAAAATGGGCCGATTTCGTCAGCCTATCTACAATAACCCATATAGAGTCATACATCCATTGAGTGCGAGGTAAGCCTGTAATGAAGTCCACATTAATCATCTCCCATTTCCATGTCGGGATCTCTATCTCCTGTAATAATCCACCAAGCTTTTGATGTTCGATCTTGACTTGTTGACAATTTGGGCACTGAGCAACAAACTCTGCTATGTCCTTTTTCATGCCATCCCACCAATATAAGCACCTGAGGTCATGATACATTTTCGTTGACCCTGGGTGAATAAAATAACGGGCAGAGTGTGCCTCTCCCATAACCTGCCGTCGTAGCCCCACAATATCGGGTACTCACAATCTGCCTTCATATCGTAACACTCCGTCAGGTGTAACCTTAAATGAGGTCTTTTCCTTTTGAAGAGCTGCATCTCTATACTGTGCCAGAATAGGGTCCTTGTATTGGTGTGTCTTTACCTCATCTATGATTGAGGACTGAGCAACCTCTCGAATAGAAACTCCACTATCTTATGAATTAGCCAGACGGACTCCAAGGCTGGATAGCCACTGAATCTCTCGAACCATATCCCTCCTTTCTGGTTGTACATCTATCAAGCTACCCATGGACTTACGGCTAAGAGAATCTGCTACAACATTAGCTTTCCCTAGATGATATAAAATATCAACATCATAATCCTTTAGCAACTCTAACCACCGCCTCTGTTGTAAGTTCAGCTCCTTCTATTTAAAGATATATTGGAGACTCTTATGATTTGTATAGATGTCCACATGGACACCATATAAATAATGCCTCCATATCTTCAAGGCATGAACCATGACCGCTAACTCCATATCGTGAGTAGGATAGTTCTTTTCATGCTTCCTAAGCTGCCGGGAGGCATAGGCTATAACTTTGCCATGCTGCATCAATACACATCCTAGCCCAACACCCGAAGCATCACAATAAATAACATAGTCGTCTGGTCCCTCTGGAAGAGTTAGGACTGGAGCTGTAGTCAATTTGTCTTTCAATAGTTGAAGCTTCGCTCACAAGCATCAATCCACTGAAACTTGGCTACCTTTTGAGTTAGCCTTGTCAAAGGCGCTGAAATTGAGGCAAACATTTCTACGAATCTCTTGTAATATCCTGCTAACCCCACAAAGCTGCGTACCTCAGTAGGTGTCGTATGTCTGGGCCAAGTCTTTACCACCTCAATCTTCTGCGTGTCAACCCGAATACCATCAGCTCCAATAATATGCCCCAAGAATGCCACTGAAGTCAACCAAAACTCGCACATAGAAAATTTATCATACAACTTCTGGTGCTGAAGCACCCTAAGTACCGTCCTTAAATGGTCTGCATGCTCCTCTTCTGAACGTGAATAGACCAGAATATCGTCTATAAATAAAATAACAAACATATCAACGAATGGTTTAAATACTCGATTCATTAAATCCATGAACATCGCTGGAGCATTAGTCAGCCCAAAAGACATCACTCTAAACTCATAATGCCCATATCAGGTCCGAAATGCCGTCTTTGGAATATCTGTCTCCCTTACCCGCACCTGATGATACCATGACCGCAAGTCTATCTTTGAAAAACACTTTGCACCCTGCAACTGGTCAAATAGATCATCAATCCTTGGGAGGGGATACCTGTTCTTTATTGTTACTTTGTTCAGCTGCCTATAATCAATGCACATCCACAGGGACCCATCCTTCTTCCTCACAAACAGTACCGGTGCTCCCCAAGGTGACGTACTAGGCCTGATGAAGCCCTTTTCTAGCAAATCCCTCTATTCCTCTTTCAATTCCTTCAACTCAGCAGGTGCCATTCTATAAGGAGGTATAGATATAGGCTGGGTATCTGGCAGTACATCTATAGTAAACTCTATCTCTCGTTCTGTAGGAAGGCCTAGAAGTTCCTCGGGGAATACATCGGGAAATTCATTAACTACCGGGACTGATTGAAGAGTTGGTGCCTCTGCCTTTATGTTATGCATTCGAATTAGATGGTAAATATAGCCTTTTCTAACCATCTTCCCGGCCTTGAGGTATGAAATGAACTTACCTTTCGGCGATACTGTACTCCCCTTCCACTCTATAATCAGTTCTCTTGGAAATTGAAATCGAACTATCTTTCCTCTGCAATCAATATTAGCATAACAAGAAGCCAACCAATCCATGCCCATGATAATATCAAACTCAATCATATTTAACTCTATTAGATCTGCTATGGTACGACGACTATATATAACTACTGAACAATTCTTATATACTCGCGTAGCTATGACAAAATCTCCTACAGGTGTAGCAACCTCAAATGGTTCTATCAACTCAGACTCTATTCCGATCCTACTAACAACAAAGAGAGATATAAATGATAAGGTGGAACCTGGGTCTATCAATGCATACACACTTCAGGAGAATAGTGATAATATACCTGTAATCACATTAGGTGACGCCTCCTGATCCTGCCTATTAGTCAAAGCATATATACAGTTCGAGGCACCACTAGAACTGGAAGCTCCACCACGTCCTGTACCATGGCCTGCTGGCGCCTCAATACCCTACCCCGTAGGGCGCATAGCCACAGAAGAAGATGAACCAGCAACGGACCCTGTAGGCTGTGCCATACCACCTGCACTACCTCTAAGGTTACACTCCCTCATATTATGGCCCTGACGGCCACAAGAAAAACACACACCTGTACCCCAACAACATTCCCCAGGATGGGACTTACCACAGCGAGAACACCGAGGCAAAGCTGGCCTCGACTGGCTTAAACCCCTGCCCATCTGTGACCCTGACGCCCTAGAGCTCTGACCAGCTTCCGAATATCCCATATGATCGAACCCCCTACCTATGAAACGTGGATGTGCACTCTGTGCTAGCTGGGAAGAAAATCCAACATGCTGCTGAGACTGCCCGCTTCGAAACTCGTCACGATAACTTGCAGATCTAGCCCTCTTATGCTGGCCTTTATTATAATCTCTATCTGGCTGACGTCCCCGGTGCCGATCCTCTACCCCCTGTGCATATTCCTGCAACCGATCAATGTCCATACCTGGCTGAAGAGTCAATGACATACAACCGTCAATCAGATAACGATCCAATCCCATCACATAATGATGTACCCTATCGGCCATATCAGCCACAATAGTAGGTGCATGCCTAGCCAATGAATCAAACTCGAGGCTATACTCTCGAACGCTCCTGCCATTCTGCCTCAAACGCAAGAATCTATCGACTCTAGCTCGCTTCATCTCTGGAGGCAGGAAGTGGCCCTGGAAAGCCTCCACAAATTCATCCCATACCGCTGGAGGAGCACCCTCACCCCTAGATAACTCCCAATACTCATACCAATTAATAGCTACATCCCACAAACGATATGTATCCAACTCAACAGACTCGGTCTCCGAAGCCTTGATTATCCTCAATGTACGCTGCATCTGACGAATAAACTCTTGCGGATCTGATCCGTGGCCTTGACCCAAAGAACTCTGGAGGATTACAACTTAAGAAGTCACGAGCCCTTAAGCTATCAGATCTGTCCGCATGATCAACTCTTAGTCCATGCTTGCGAGCTTGAACTGCCACTAATCTAGTCAGCAACTAAACCGCATCTCTCATGGCCCTACCCTCCGCCCCTGACTGAGGTGCTGGAGGATCAGGTGTTGGGGCCTCGGGGGCTGGTGGTGTCCCCCGAACTGGAGTTGTTGCTGCTCTAAGCTCCTGTGGTGGTGGCGGTGTAGCAGAGCTCTCCGACTGGAGCATAATACCAGGCATAGACTGGGCATGGGCCCTAGTAACTCTCTGGGTCTGACTAGTACCTTCTGCTTGGAGGCATAGCTGAAAACACACGGATTCATTAGAGAGGGATTATCCTGTTAATATAGCTCTATCGCACGATCTAGAATAAGAAGAAAGGATGACATCCTAAATGTCCTGTAGCTTCCGGTTTATAGATGTGGTGCACAACACACCGATAAACAAAACTCTACTACACACGGTCTGTAGATATTTCCTAGGAAGAACCGCTCTGATACCACTCTTTGTCACGACCCAACCCGATGGGCCGTGACTAGTGCCCATTTTGGACACCCACATACAAACCTTCTAGGTATAACCAACTGAAACTAAGACAATATGGAATTTAATAAAATCAAGCAACCATTCAACCGTAAAAACATAAGCGAGCCGACAAGGCCGCCACTATTCAAAGCATAATAACATACGTAAGCCGACAAGGCTGCCCCCGTACAAGCGTACATCCCAAACAAACCATGTCCAGACCATTACCCAAAACATATATATACAACCCACATAATGTCCACAAACCTCTAAGAGTACAGTAGTGAAACTCGATGGGACAGGGCCCCGCCATACCCATAGACGAGCAAAAGAATACACAAAAAGTTATATACCAAAACGACTGGGCTCCGGAACAGTGGAGCTCTCCCAATCAGCTGAGTAGATATCCTAGGCGGGAGGATCACCAAACTGTACGTCTACACCTGTGGGCATAAAACAGCCCCCCGAGGAAAGGGGGGGTCAGTACGAATAATGTACTGAGTATGTAAAGCATAAGGTAAAGATGACATGATACCAATACGGCAAGTCGAAACAACATATCGCTACATATGTACCCTTTAAAGTGAAAATCATGCATATCTTTGACATATAAGGTGCCCAGCTTCCCTAGTAACGGACTCGGCAAAATAATCATCACGTAATCTCCGTCATCATCATCATCATAACCATCCTCATCACTAATCATATATATAATATACATACCCGGCCCTCTAGTGAGGAACTCGGTGACATATGCAAGAAACTCTGCACGAATATTACCCGGCCCAGGGCTCGGTTAAATGATAAATGACTCTATGCGCGAGCAGAATATTATGAGCAACCATATACAATTAAAATCATTTATTATAACTCAATAGAACAATCAACGTGAACCAGCAAGGAGTATTACCAAAGATTAATGTTTTATCAAGATTATGAACCTTTAATACGATATGGAAACGTAAAATCTCAATGACTCTAAGAAGCACTACCATAGATATTAGAGATCATCATAGCCTTAGACATAGCTGATATATAGAGATATAATTGTGGAAGCAAGAATATACGTCACCTAGACACTCTAGAGTTAATTATCAAACCTGTCTGTTATTCGCTTATTTTTAAAAGTCATGCCAAACAAAGAAAGAAGGGACAGCGTTACATACCGTATAATCGAGCCGCACGTCCAATATTTACTTCTCAAGCTATTAATCTATAACAAGCAACAATCATGCCGCAATTAGATAAACATCGCGCTTTACTTTCTTGTAAGCTAGCTAATAGTCTAACGAAAATTCGGCAGCACTTCCCCTATTTTCCTTACTTCGTCCCAATACGACAACAACCCAAATTATCCATAGCAATACCAATAACACATATAACCCAACGAATCATATTAAATAGCCCTCTCCCCAAAACAGTTCCGTCTCGGCAACCATAGCAGCAAAGCAATGACATACCGAACGATAACTCGTTTTATAATTCGCAACACATCTACCTTATCATATTCATCCTTTGGATTATTTACTCATAATCACATTTAACATATACATAATGCCAAAATAGAATTTTCCCGCAGTTTGCTTTAATCAAAACAGCCCAAGCACCAATACAACACCACTAATAATCTGATTATGGTTTCCGTTCATACTTAGCACATTTAATAACTAAAATAAACTTCCTAAGCTACTTGTCACACCCCCTTTTTAAAATTAATGGATAATTAACAAAGGTATTCTGAAGAATTAACTCACCAAACAAGGAGATTACTAACCAAATTATTTGCAGCTGCTGGCCAAGAGTTGCAGGGTTGGTTTCTCCATTTCCATGGCTGCCTAAGACAAGTGGTGAAGAAGAAGATGATATGCAGCAATGCATTTCACCACTTTATTTAGCATGGAGTGGATTTCTCCACCTCATTTAATAGTATGAAGTGGAGGCAGCCCCCCTCTACACCTGTCCACTAAGGCCAGCTCTCAATCTTATCCCCTTTAAATTTTTGCCTTGTGTGGTGGGGCCCACTGGATTATATTAATCCTGATCAGCCACTGATTAATCCCTCACTTAAAGTTAATGGCACTTACATTAGACAAATCATACTTAATATCACATTTGGAATTAACATCCTTGCCTAATATTTCTTTAATCACTTGGAACTTAAAATAAAATCTCATTCCCCGGACTTACGTCTACTAGATAATGATGTGCACTAAGTATAAATAAATACGAGGCATAACACATCCCAAGCCCACTTGGGAAGCATCACAATACACCACAGAGACTTCAATAACCTTTGGTAAAGTCACCATAGGAGTGGAGGTATGCTTATCTTTCAACTCTTGAAAACCTTTTTTACAAGCTTCTGACCACTCAAACTTCACTTTCTTTCATGTAAAGGTTGTCAAAGGAGAAGCAATTGATTAAAATCCATCAACAAACCTCCTAAAGTACCTAGCTAGACCCCAGAAACTTCTTACATCGATGGAAGTCAAAAGTCTAGGACAATTTCTAATGGCATGTATCTTCTTTGGATCAACCTTTACACCCTCACCAAAGATATCATGGCCAAGAAAAGCAATTGACCTCAACAAAAATTCACACTTTCTAAGTTTTGCATGTAGTTGGTTCTCTTTGAGGACTTGCAAGGCTAACCTCAAATGACTCTCCTACTCATCTTCATCCGTGGAATATATCGAAATATCATCAATGAACACGATCACAAATAATTCGAGGTCATCTAGAAAAACTCTATTCATTAGGTCCATAAACTCCACTAGGGCGTTTGCTAACTTAAAAGACATCACTAGGAATTCAAAGTGATCATATCTAGTTTGGAAATCTATTTTGGGAACATCTTCTCCTCTCACCCTAAGTTGGTGATATCCTAACCTTAAGTAAATTTTTGAAAAGTAGGTAGAACCTTGGAATTGATCAAATAGATCATCAATCCAAGGGAGAGGAATTAAACTGGGGTTTGTATTTGGTAATAAGTCAATGGCAAAGTCAATTTTCCATTTGAGAGGAATTCCTGGAAGGTCATCAGCAAAGACCTCTGGAAATTCCCTCAAAACAGGGTCCAACTCAATAGGATGAGTTTCACATTCTAGATCTTTATCCTTCAAGTACGAAATTATTTGACCCCTTGTCATTGAATATCCCTCCTTTCACTCTCTAATGGGTTCATTTAGAAATTGAAACTTTAATACCCTCGTTCTACAGTCTATGGAAGAAAAACATGCATGAAGCCAATCCATACCCAAAGAATGATATCAAATCAAACATTTCAATTTCTACAAAATCAACAAGAGTAACTCTATTAGGCAGCATTACATGACATTTCCTATACACTCTCTTCGTCACTACCAAGTCATCCGTTTGGGTAAAAACCGAAAAGCATTCAACCAAAACATCGGGAAGTATATCAAACTTCCTAGCTACCAAAGTTTAACAAAAGAAAGGGTAGAACCTAGATCAAGAAAATCATATACATTAATAGAATATACTTGTAACATACCAATCACAACACGGGGAGAGCTCTCTTGTTTACCCCTAGCCTTGAGTGCATAAAAGTTGTTCCTTTTTGGAGCTTTTAAGCTAGGACCGTTTGATTGAGATTTTATATTTCCCTTTCCTTGAGTCTTCACATCAGGTTGATTTTCACTATATGGACACTCTTGCCAAAACTATAGCAACTATTCATTCCAAAAATGCATTAACCCACATGTTGCTTACCACACTTTCCACAAGTTGGTCTTTCTCTTGGTGGATCAACATTTCTCCCCTTTTGAGATTTAGGATTAGACACCCTATCATTGTGAGTCTGGTAAAAATTTGAAAGAATTTGGTTTGAAAACCTCTTCTTGAACTTAGGCTTATCTTGCATGTCAATCCTACTCTTAGAAGAACCACTTTCAAAAGACCTTGCCTTCTTGACTCTTCTATTCCTCTTCCTTAGACGATTCTCCACTACTTGTTATGTATGAACCATAAACCTTGAAAGATACATTTTTTCATGAAGCATAGTTGCACGACATTCTTCTTCAAGCTCTTCGGACACGCCCGTTACATAACGACTCATTTCATCCCTATCATTTGAAACCAAAGAGGAAGCATATTTCAATAGCTTAATGAACTTTAAGGAGTATTCCTTAACACTAAAAACTCCTTGGTGAAGGTTCGTGAACTCCTATATCTTAGCTTCCCTTTGCTCCCTTGGGAAGAATCTATATACAAAGGCCATTTTGATGATCTCCCAAGTAATGAGACCACCTGCTAAAGCCCAACTATCCTTTCATTGACTGTACCATGTCTGATCCATGTCCTTGAGTTAATAGGCAGCAAGCTCGGTCTTTTCAGTATTACCTACCCCCATAGCAAAAAAAATCTTATAGACCTCATCAAGCAAGTCTTGGGGTCTTCATCAACCTTAGATCCACAGAACATAGGAGGATTCATCCTCGTAAAATCTCTCAAACGGGTAGTCATAGTACTAGCATGGTTCTCTCGACGTATAACCTCCAGGTTAGATTGTGTGATATTGGGTTTAGCTTAAGTGGTGGTATATTTGGCATTTTGGATAAAGGATGCCCTCACATAACCATCCGTCATGGAAGATTGACTGGAACTTAATAATTCGCAACAATTTGCTCTTAAGGAGGACCTCGATTGCCTTGGGAATGAGCTCCCACATTGGCAATCTCTTCTCCCACTCTTCTCGCGACTGTCCTTCTTGTGTTCATCTCTTATAACAACAAAAAATGGATAAGATTCTAAAAGACACACAGTGTCAAAACTCTAGAGGCATGGCATAGGATTACCAAGAAAAGAGAATTTTCCTAATCATCACGTAGTATCTCATTCATAATTGTGGCGCGCTTAATAATCATGAAGAAAACACTATATAATGTAGTTTAGTGAGACATAGACCAAAGTTTATTTAACCTTATTTTCTGATAATAAGTTTTTCACGATCGCGGAGCACCCCCAGTCACGACCGGCGTTGTTGTCCTCTTAGAAGACTCAGACAAGACCTTAGCATTCGTCATAACATGTCATAGGTTAAAATTTTGCAAAAAAATTAAAAACTTTTGCATATACTATGTGAAGTATACTTGGACTTCTCAGTTATCATATATGGAGGTATACATAGACCTCTTACTTAGAACCTTACTTAGGCTACTCTTTTAACAACATAAACAACATACATACAGTATTCTAAAAACTCTCTCATGTAAAAACCATCTAGTAATATGATATGCTCATATTACACCTCCCTAAAGAAGTATAAGCGGTCGTAAACCCAACTATAAGGTTGGGGACGATCCAACGAGGAAAACGGTTTAGATTTAACTTCAATGAACAATTACTTCTATTTAGTCAAGCTCTTTCCAAAAAAAGTAATTATGGGGGGGGGGATTTTTTGAAACAAACTTCTTTAATATTTCTAAGTTAAACAAGTAAAAGGATTAGATTTAGTTTTGATCAAGTTGTGAGAGAAACTAGAGATGCTAGTGTTCCCCATAGGCTCATAACGTTGTATTCCTAGCCATAACAATTCTTCCCTAGTGTTTTGCAAGAAAAGTGATAAGTTGGGTATCTCTAAATCCTTGGTCCAACATTTGGAGAATTTCACCCCGTACCTTGGTCTAGCTATGTGTGTATAAGCTAGTAACTCTTACCTTTATTTATATTAAGCATCATATTCGATGTATGGCTTAGTTATTACTTCACACCAATCAAGACTAAACTATTAGATAGTATTACACTAAATCTATGTTGATAACTTTTTTTATTAACTACCTTCTTGGTTCGACAATTAGCAACAAGACGAGTTATAACTATGTGGCTCCTTAGTGTCATAAGTATGATAAGAAGAGTGTTGGCACTTCTCATATTCACGAGAAGGATCACATGAAAGCATAGTGTCACCAAAAAGTGTAGTGATCACCAAATCATCAGCCCCTATCCTCAGGGGTGGTCTTTTGTACAATCTCAACAGGGGCTAGAAGAGCATCTACATCAAAACAAAGCCTAGCCAACTCTGTCTGTTGAATGGTAACATCAATTGTGGGTGTATACCTCTTTAGTACTCGTTGCTCGAACGCATCTAACCTATTGTAGACCACCCAAATCTTGGCGTCCATCATTCGCTCCATATAAGTCTCAGACTTCTCAATAGATCGCTGCATCCAAGGCCTCTTGTGCCTCCAACATCTAGACACAGGCTAGAGAAACTAAAGTGGACTTTGAAGGCGGACTAGTTTGTGAAAAGCTTGCACCCTATCGGGTGGTGGTTGAAGAGGAAGCTTGTGCGGTCACAGTAGTGTGAGGTACGGAAGTGTCTTCAGCCTAGGCCACCTTAACCTGGTGAACCTCGAAAACTAACTCATCACCTAGGGGAGGGATTTTAACTAGTGTACTCCAAAGCGTGGTAGCGGGGTTTGTATCATCCTATATCAGCCTAAAATCTATAGTCTTGGTCGCCTTGACCAATCTTTAATACTACCATATTGGAATAATAGAATCTCTACACAAATGTAACATCAAGCATAGGAAGAAAAAAGTAGTAGTCCTGCAGATGGTCTTCCCATGAATCTCTTGAAGGATGATCGCCGCAAAGTCGATCTCTATGCCTATAAATAATGCAGCAAGCATCACCGCACGATCTCACGTGACAACATTATCAACCTATCTAGGGGACAGTCTTCTCCAGATGATAGACTACCAAAATTTGGCTTGGATCCTGAAGGTTTCCTTTTTGATAGGAATTGTATGGTTTGCACCCATTAGGTGCTCTCTCCTTACTCAGCTATATGCCGGGACATCTACCTAAATTGGGTCTCTCTCTACTCGTGATCTTTGAATGCTCTACCCTGAAGTATCCCCATCTTATAGTCGCACTATGTTGATAGGCTGAGTATATGAAGATCCATAAGTGAAATGATAGATAATGGACTCATATATGTTGACTGGGAGGCCTCGCACCATGATACTCGGAAGCGATAGTTGAGCCAAAGCCTTTGCTCATGGTGGAAAAGAATTAGTAGCTATGGTCGCATATGAGGCAAAAAACTAGGAACCATGTCATGAATGTATCAGTCGCGATTTTTGGACATCCGCTCGTACTTGTGTTTCTGAAAGAGGGCCTGCATGGTGAGAAAGGTATAGAGGCTCCCTGTCAAAACTCAGAGCTCCTCGATAATTAGGTGGGCTACTATCTGGTGACCATTTAGTTCCTTTGCATCATAGTATACCTAGTATTATCCTCTATGTAGGACGTATTTGGCTTTATGGCGTTGTGAACCGACTCAACTCTCATGTTGGGTGGGTCTTTGGCATCACCATTCTATTGGCATCGAAATAAGAAGCTAAAGTATTGTTGTAAATAGGGCTTGAAAATGACTCATAGTTGGATTGCGACTTTTGGCCCCCTCTTCAAACTGGGGTAGTGACCTCGACCTCGTCACAAGAGGTATCTAATTTCCAGTTTCTTCTCTTCATAGTTGGGGGGTAGTAAGGAAGCCACTGGTTCTCTCAGGTACGTACTCGTCCTAATTGGAGTTCATTATCATGCGAAGGAACGGAGCAACAGACCTAGACTTTCCTCGCTACGTCTGCAAGAGATTATTTTTGTGTCATGGTACCTGTGGGATACTAGTTAGTACACAAAGAACACAAAAAGATCCAAGAAAAATTTTTAGATTAGCATTCAGACTTAGACAAAAATAAATCAATATCCTAGGCGGTAGTTATTTTTCTAACCTACAGTAGATAACTACTTACTGTGAATTGAACTTTATAAGTAAGAAAGTCACATTTTTATTTCTGATGAGGAACCACGAATATGTAAAATGCTCCGTCGAACAAATGACGGACTGTAGGCCACATTGTGGTTCATTGACTTAGCCAATTTTGGTGTGTAATTAATTTACGAGCCACGACCTACAGTCCATGGTTTGAGGTCATTGATCAGTGTTTTGTAGGCTTTGTGATTCCAACTTATTATTCAACACTTTAAAATCAACAATCAACAAACCAATCTAAGACTAAACATGCATTTCAACATATTTTATGGTAGTTTGTCATTCCTAAGGTTTTGACTATTCACATTTCACACTCAATCAAATAAATAGTGAAACCCTAAGCCAAAACACCCACATAGACATCGAATCCACTTTGTTTGGTTTATTTTAGCAACACACTCCAATTACCATTATTCCAAGGGTAGGTTTAGGACTTATTTATACCATGTTATCATGCAAATTCCTACCCAAGGTCAAGTACAACTTCGTTGATTTCAATTTGAACAATGAAAACAAATCAATGTTTTGTTGATATTTATTACCTTAAAAGAAAAGCGAAGTTGATTAGTTTGTTGGCTTTGACTTTTTCATGAAACCCAAGCAAAATTGAAACCAAAATCGGAATAGAAATAGGAGTTAGAGAGGAAATGGAAGATTTTGGAGGAAATGGCAGGAATTGTAGTAGGGCGGGATTAAAAATTGAAGGGGGGGTTAATATGGATGTGACAGGGGAGTTTAGTGGATGAATTCTTTCACAAGCCAGACCATCGTGACTGAAACAAATACTAACCCTCTTGTGGGAGAACCATTTATACTAAAAAGGTAACCAACTCTAATAAAATTACCAAAGCATTTAAGTTAAGAAAGCAAGTTAAACAGCTAAAATTGAAGTTCCCATAAACATCCAGAAGATGTAACAACTAAACAATGTGGAAATATACCTAGAACCTGAAAGTCAATGTACCAAAAAATCTAACATGATCCATAATACTAACAAGAAGGGTTACAAATTACAATCCCAAGCTAATGAACTAATAACTAACTAGAAAATTCTACGTCTTAAATGTGGACATAGATGAAAAGAGAACTCATGGTACCCTGAAAGAACTGGCTCACCCTTGAATTCGATTGAAGGCCACTTAGCTTATAAATGAGGTTTGTCAATATCCCCCTGAAGATGCATTATACTAAACATTGAAAAGAGCAACTGCAATATCAATACACAACAAGAATGTAGTGGTAAGATCACGTGGCTACCCAATTACGTGCAACATATGTAAGTCATTACAACACTATCATCACATGCATATATCCAACATATATAATATTATCAACATTTACAAACATGGTGCAGTTTCATATTTCTCAAGATACAAAATTATATCAAATCATTGGTCCTCTCACAGAACCTAAACAGTTAGCATATCGGAACATGGTACCTGATAGAATGTTTATCTCATAACTTGGCAACCAAAACCATACTAATGCCAGAACGTGGCAAGTGATCCAGGGTTAGTGTGTCAGAATGTAACGCCTGATCCATTCAATAAGTCACAATAACAATCATAAAGTAAATTCTCATAATCATACAATCAAGTCATCATTAATGACATTCATCATTTATATTTCCTCATTTAAAATAAATGTGATCAGTAATGCAAAATTCACATACATACATGTATCATAATGAATAAAGAACAAACATATATCACACAATCATAGAATCACAACCATCACTTACCTTGAAACAAGCTTGAAACCCTTAAGAAACTTGATTAGCTACCCATTAGATTATGTTCTACATATCGAAAAATGGATTCGAGGAGTGAAGTCTTACCGTTAGCCTCAAAATGGTGAAAACCTATCAAGAAAAGCTTGGGGTTCGTTCCACATCTCTCAAGTTAAAAAATTACAGGATAAAATGTTTTAGGAGTTTATTTACGACTTTAAGTCGCATCTTCCTTGCCATGGCGGCACCCACCCCACTATAGTGGCCCCGTCTTAACGATAGAAATCCCGCCTCAACAGCTTGCACGGAACCAATGAGCAAATTTAATATTTCCATGACCTCATTTCACAATACACTTTCCACCAAAAACATTCAAAAACTACTTGTTCACGCTAAAATCAATTTTGGTAGTTCTTTTAGCCCGATTCAATTATATAAATTCATACGGGTTCCTTAACGACTTACATATATATTAATGTGACCAAATTTATAATTATATCACTCAGCTGTTACCAGATTCCCTAGACGTTAATGACTCTGATTTTGTCCAAGTGTCGACTGGATTTGAATATTATTGTGACTACGAAAAAGTTTTTCGACCCAAATATTTTGCCCATTTACTTCTCTTACAACAGAACTCGATAATTATAAATTTAGGGCGAATAATTGGTCTGTAATTGTTGCATAATGCATTAAAAATACATTAAACTCAAGGTATATCAATATGTCATTTTAGATGACGAATGATGGAATGGTTGAATTTTTTCTCAAAATAATATGGTACATATGAGTCGAACTTTTAACCGATGACATAGATGAACCTTTTCTCAAAGTTCGACCATATATTTTAGTTTAGCGCTTATAACTATTACCTAAAATTTACTTTTTCATTTTCATAAATTTCATGTTGGCTTGACAAAAAAAATCCTAAAAATGGAATTGATTCGGGTATAAACCTTGACAATAACATTTCAGGTAAAATAATCCTTCAATTTTTTATTTACTACTTGTTGTGAAGACCCTTACTCAAAGGTAAAAGTATACAAAAGTTTTGATTAGTTAGGATAAGTGTATTGTTTGGTATACGGACATTGACGACAACATTTCAAGTAAAAACACCATTTTTTAATTGAATAACAATATCAAGCTTAGTTAAAGATAACAATGTTAATTTGTTTTAAATGGTGTGATAGTATAATATCTAGGAAATATGTGAAAATGTGTGGTTTTGTGCACCGAACTCCCAAACTGGAAGTGTTTAATCACTAATATTATGCCATTCATTGTTAAAGAACAAACACTTTATCGAACCTGCAATTTCCAAAAAAAAAAGTAAAGACTTAAGTGGAAAAATTTAAGGGAATAAACACTTATGGTTAAATTTATGAGAAAAATCTCAAGTCATTGCACAAAAATTCAAATGTAATAATACAAAAATTTTATTACCTGTAATTATATAATATTTTTTATTCCTTATCAATGGAATCATCGCAATCCCAACTTTCTGCGAGTAACCCTATAGAATTTTAACTTTAACAATTCAAAATAATTATTTAATCAATCGAAATCGGGAGAAGGCATAAATACACCTTTAACTATGACCGAATTTACAATTTGTCTTTGTCTTGTATGTAAAGTTTTTCAAACATACCTAATTATGTATTTTATTTTTATTTTTTTCATTTTATATTTATTACCTTCCTTCTTTTTTTTCCCTCCTTTTTCTATTGGTTTTATTTATATCTTAATTTTAATTTTCATTCCTATTAATTAGATTTCAAATATAATTCCAAAGGTTTTGTATTTAATATAAGCTAGTTTTAGATGGATACTAAAAAATTAAATGAAATCAAATAAAGTATAAAAAATTCACGCGTTAAAAATAAATGACTTTTTTGAAAAAAGAACATGTAATTGAGAATATCAACTTTTTATACAGATAACAATTACTTAATTAATTAACTTCATCTCAGAGCAAGAATAGTCTATAAGAGTATTAGTTGGTTCATACTTCTTGAGAAAAACTTTTCACACCTATAAATCATAGAGCGTTTGATTAGTTCAGATAAGAATAATGGATTGATGTATAAGCCATGACAACAACTTTTCAAGCAGAAACTCCTTTAAATTTTTGATTGGTTGGGAGAAGAGTGTTCGTATATAAACATTGACCTAAAGGTGAAGATTAAAAAAATGATTAGTAGAAAGGATAAGATTCCTATTACAACTACAATACGTAGAGATAAACTCAAACACCCTCTGTCAATCTTTACGGGAAGAGTAAATGTTAAGATTGGAAGTTAAATCACAAAAATGTGAAGAGGTTAATACTTTGGTAAGAAAATTATCAAGTTTATCAGATCGATGAACATGGGAAACCACTAAGACACCATGACTAATCTTTTCACAAACAAATGATAATCCAATCCAACATGTTTTGAAGAAGAGTAAAAAAATTGGATGATAAACTAGATGAATGGCTTCAATATTGTAACTTTTGACAAATACCGGAGAAGTAAGAAAAACACCAAGATCCTAAAGAATATATTGGAGCTAATTAGCTTCAGCAGTGGAAATAACAAGAGCTCGGTAGGGACTCTTCTTCGGTACCTAAGTGTTCAATGGTAGGTTGTTTCTTAAAAGACTAAGAGATAAGATTGGAGCCAAGAAAAATACAAAATCCAGTTGTGGATCGCCTAGTGGTTGAACAACCAGCCCAATAAGAGTCATATAAAACAGTAAGCGACTAGGAATACTGGACAGGAGGCAAAGTCCTCTGGAGTAAAAGAAAAATCACCAAAGCTGGCTAGAATATCATATGACCTCAATGAAGTGTTTGTTGATGACCATGAATACCTACCTTTATCTCCATCATGAAAAGATGCTTACCAAATGGATTCATTACATGGAATGTACGAGCATGTAAGGGGAACTCTACACCATAAGTGTGAACTGAAATTGAGAATAAGGAAGACATTCTAACCTCATTTCCACTAAATATGTCTCCAGAATACTTAACTCAACCTATGAATACTCAACATGACTCAAGAATACTTCACTTAACTCAATAATACAAAACTCAGGATACTCAAACTCAACTTAGGATACACAACTTAAGCTCATGATACTCAACCCAAACTCATAATACTACACTCAAAAGGTTATATACATGAAACTTTCAAAACACTGGATAATAATAACTCAAATGTATATGAAAGTACATTAAATAAACTCATTACACCCCTATTTTGGTGATTCTCTAACCGACATTCATCAATATGAACAACGTGATGATACAATGTCTCGCCTACACTGCCAGAATTGTCTTATACTTTGATGAAATATAAGACATCTTCAACTAAGTGGATCAACTAAGCTATGTTTTAAAGTGAATATGGAATCATCCAAAAAGTATGATCATTACCCATGTTGGAAAATTTTGTGTATGGGGGTTGTGTGTTGTCTGAAATATTGTAAATTTTTAAGAAAAATACTTTCATCACGAACACTTGTACTGAATTCATCAAACTTTATGAATCACTACAAACATTTGTAGGAACTTCTAAAAGATTGAGGCACATCGAGAGACATAGACCTTAAGGATATTTAACCCGCTATGGGCGTATCCCCAAAGATTCAACAAGCTCATCTAGTATAAAACTAAGAGCCAAAAACTAACAAAGGTTTAATCCAAAAGAAAACCCAACACAACATGGTATTGGAAAGAGATAGAAGAAACTCTTTTTGTTATTATCTACTATCTAAATCAATAGTAGAAGGATATATAATATATCTAAAGAGCACAACCTCATATTAGGTCAACAAGAAATGTTTGACAACTTCCCAACTTTCCTTAAACACAATTTGATTAGCATCAATTGCGAAAAAAAATTTAGAAAATAATGTATTTATGAGATATTAATATTGTTCTTCTAAAAAACCGCTACATATCTCATAAATATAATACTAATAGAATGGAAAAGAAGTTAGCTAGTATTTATATATGAGTACAACGCGTCAAATCAGGTAACCGTAGACTATGAACCAGATCTAGATGAAACAAGATTAAACTTATACAATAATAAGTGAAGTTTAAAACTTCTATGAACCAATAATTCTTTTGTATGTCCAGCATCTTACTCTATCACATTGTACTCTCACAATCATTTTTCGTTATCATAGTTTTACGCTAAGAGGCCATGCACATGTCCTGGTATTCATGGGTGATCCAAAAATATGACACAATTTAATAGAAGCGGCACAATGTTACACTCATATAGGTCCAATCATCATTTTTATTCTGTAGAGCAATACACCACCAAAAAGTGATATGACTTGGATTAAGAGCTTAATTCGTCCTCACTTTGCCTTGCTCATTGTGGAAATACATTCACACATAATAGGAGGGACATATATTTATAGTGTTTACTTGATCAACTAATGACTTGTTATTACCCATATGAACCTGGTTCATGGGATCTCTAACCACATAGGTTGGGTTACCATCATTGTTGATCTTCTAAAATTAAAAAGGTTTTACTCTTCTCGATGTTTCATTATTAAGTGAATTTATCAAATTCACCTTCGATTAAATATAATTTATTGTAATGTCCTAAGCCTACACACTCGGCGGGACTGACACTCGAAGACCATTGCTAGCCTCGAGCGGACCCTTGGTCTTACTTACTTAACTTAGCAGAAGATTCTAAGAATTTTTACAACGATCAAATGCACTTACTCAATTAACTTAATAATAAAACTTGGAATGTTAAAAAATCAAACATTCACTTGGAAAAAGTTGCAACTCAAGTCTTTAACATAGAATGATATTGTAAAGACTATAGAACTTCTAAGATGTCTATATATGAAGCCTATAGCACAAAAATGGATGTTTGAAACGACCCCAATCATCCTAATACTGAAATATAGAAAGCAAAATAAATAGATTCCTCCGGAATGCAAGGAGGATCACCAACAATTTTTGAGTTCTCAAGTTAGATCAACGAGGTGATGGATATTGATCTTTGATACCTGGGTATACATCATAAGACGAACCAGGCCAACTGGCATCTGTACATTGAATGTATGAGTATGCTAGTTGGAATGGTAAAAAACATAGGCATGATAGAGGTTCTAAAAAAAATAGTTACCTGAATCTTTTCATCTCATACAAATTGACTAAACTCATTTCATTATAAAGTAAATAAAAGTAGATGAAATATAAAGAAAAATTTGTTTAAATATATGATGTCAACTCTATGTATAAAAAAGAATACAATATAACTCTGAATATTGATACGCTCAAACTTACTTCTCATATAAGAAGTAAAGCGGTCGTGTCAAGTAAATAACCCAACTAGTGAGGTTGGGATCGGTCCCACGAGGAAAATAGTCTAGACTTAACTTCAACCTGTTATTACTATTGTTTGGTCAATGACTTCCTTGGAAACTAAAAAAAACAATAAAAGGGGGGTTTCTAATTTTTAATGAATGAAAATAACTAATGCAATTGAAAGAGACACTTAACAGCTTTGGATGTTGGATTTTAATTAATTAATCAAAGTAACTGGGGTTTACGTGTTCCCCACAGGTTCATAACTTGATAATTCTAACTATAACAATTCTTTCCTAGTATCTTGCATGCAAAGTGATAAGTTATGTATTTCTAAATCCTTGGTCCGACATCTAGAAAATCTCACTCCGCACCTTGGTCCGACTACATATGCTGCTATCCTAACCCTTATCTTTACCTCATATTAAGCATCGTATTTGATATTTTACTAACTTATTACCTCGTACAAATCAATAGTAGCCTATTAGATAGTATACACTAAATCTATGTTAATAATTATTTTCCTATTATCTACCTCCTTGGTCCGACAAGTAGCTTTAAGACGAGTTGTAGCGTTGGCAATCCGTTAAAAAGATTTCTAAGCGAAATAATTATTAATACATGCAAGACACTATTCTAGAATTGTTATTTTAGTTAGGTTTTATCTCATTATTTGCTTATGGTTCCCACAACCCTAGTTATGGAGTTTAGTTACCCATAGTCATAATCACAATATTCAAATATATTATATAAGAATTCATGTACTTACTTCAATGAGGAAGAGTAAAATCTGAAAGATTGCTTGATTAATCACCAAAAATCACTTGCAAGTATCTCAAAGTAATCAATAATCTCACAAAAAGTCTAATGATAATCAAAAGTCTAACAATCTAAGAGTCTATTAATGATCCAAAGTCTAACTATCCGGAGTCTCACAATGTGGAGTCTAACCTGAAAAATGAGGTTTTTCGAACTATTTATACAAAATCAAAACCTAATTAAACAAGGACTCTATTCGCTGGAAATCTGCCAAAATGCGGCTGGGTTGATGGACCTCGCGACGGATCGTCATGGTCACGACAGACCGTCAAGGACTCCGTCTTCCCATACTTATACAATTTCTTCTGCTGCTATTCTTCATTACCCTCGACGGCAAGTATGACGGACCGTCATAGGCACAACGGTCCGTCGAGGTTCTTCGTTCCAAAACACTTCAACTCTTGGAGTATGGGTATTGGGATTACTTCTCTGAACTTCATGACGAACCTGCCGGACGGACCGTCATAGACACGACGGACCGTCACAAGCTTCGTAACCCCACACTTGGTCATACTTCCCCACCTTCCTTCAGCAGTTGTACTACGCTGCCACCTACGGACCGTCACAAGCACGACGGACCGTCATAAGCTCCGTAGATAGTCTTTTCCACATTTCTTTGCTCAAAATCTCCGCATTCAGCTTTGGACAGATTTCCTTCAAAATAAAAAGAAACTTATATAAAAATTAGCACAAAAAGTCTTTTGGACACACTAAACTTAAGGAAAAAGTACTAATAATATCGTGAAACCACGATATATCAAATATATGTACCAATAACTTATGTATATGAATGTAAAATCGTGTAACCCAAAATAGCTAGGAATAAGCTAAGAAGACAAAAATAATCACTCTTGGAAAGAAAGGAAAAAATATGGAAAATTTCCTAAGTTTAAAAAGTGAGTTTTAGTCATTTTAAAATGGCTGTCACATCTAGTTCAGGATGAGTTAGAGTTAGTTCTTCATATGGTTGTAAAGACCTTGAAGAGATCATTCCAAAATATCGTTTTTGTGAATTTTTGATATAGTATGAGGGAAATATGTCGATCGTAAGTTGGGATTTTTTATTGAGGATGGTCTCAATCCGGATTTTTGTAAGGGTAAAGAGGTCTTTTCACCCAACTATTTCCTAATTTGTTTTATAGGGTTATTAGGGATAAAACTAAGCCTTAACTCAGTTTATGCAAAGTTATTCACACTTAGGACTTGGGAGAAAATACAAGAGAAGAAGGAGAAGGGAGAAAGATTAATAATTCATCAAGAACGCTACATTGTCACGTAAAATTCGTTAGGGGTGATCCCTATTAAGGTATATGAGATCTTTGTTTGTTGGCTTAGTTAAACCACATATAAATTTGTTTGACTCAACAAATATTGAGTATATTGAATAATGAACTTTGAAGATCTTGAAGAACAATGTTTGAATTCTTGTTTGTTGAGTTATAGTATGCCTTTAGTTTATTTTATTCGCGTTTCTCAGTTGTTTCTCGAATCTAATCTATTAGGTATGAAGGTTATTAGTGATCCTAAGATTTTTAGGAAATATCCATGGAAGATTAGAAGGTTTAGAGATGGAAAACAAAGAATAAAAGTAGAAATTCTCGTCCGACATACCCTAAAATGTCATGCGTACAAGAGCCCCTCAGGACAGTCCCTGTCCATGAAGCTCTGGAATGCCGCGCCAGGTAGAGCCTATCATGATAGATTCTGTCTATCAAGTTCTGGTGCTCCACGCCTTTCAGATTGCCAAGGACTCATGGAAAACCCGCTCTTTCCCTACCTTTTCGTACTAGTTCCCAAGTGATGTACCTGCACTTCTTAGTTGATTCCAACATTCTAAGGTACATCAAATGTCATGAAATAATCCATAAAGTGTCATGAAATCATCCATAAACATGATATCATGAACATTGAACCCATAATTCAATTCAAGGAAAGTTAAGATCGAAGTCAAGAAAGTTAAAAAGTCAAGTCTAAAGCTAAAAATTAAAAATCTAAAAGATTTTCAGAAACTTATTTAAATATTTTAACTTTGTTTTAAGACTCAAGTTTCAAGCTAAGTAAAGAGTAAGTTGAAGTTCTTTTATTCAAATTTATATGGAGACTAAGTATTCATAAAGAGACTTAAAATGTATAACATTTAACTAGAAAGGAAACCTTGATTCCCAAGTAGCCTTAGAGAAAGCTTTCAGAAAAGAACTACAGCTTTCTAGAAGAGTCAAGCAAGGAAACTATGATTTCCAAAATATCTTTGAGCAATGTATTTTTAGCACTAATCTCAAGACGATTGAATTATTATGTTTTAAAACATAAGAGCCAACCTATTTTTGGAATAGTATTGAACACTGGTATGGGGGAGAGTTCATACAACTCATAGCCCCCATAAATCATGTGGCCACGATGGGTAGAAAAAGTTAATACTTTTTAGATGAACTCTTTTTACAGTAGACTAGTGAATCCATTAGGAAGTTCAGGTCTTATACCTTATTCTCGGTATAGGATGCGCTGGCAGCAAGAAGCAGATCATTGTATCATTAGTTGTTTCTATTTTTACATTCATACCATCGTTAATTGTATCTTCCATACATTCATTGTTTACGACATGTTTCAGTTAGTTTTAATTTATATTGAACTTACTTTTAAATTTCTTTATATTAAAATGAGTTAAAGTTATTAATGAGTTGAGCATAGACCAGGTAAGTGTTCCTTCTTACTCCTTTTCAAGCTTAAGTGTTTTTAGCATTCCAACTTGCATACTCATATATTCAATGTACTAATGCAAGTTTGCTTGTATTATATCATGATTCAGAAGCATGTAACTAGGATCAGCATTTGGCGTACCTTGACCCAGTGAGCAGCTCAGAATAAGTTGGTGAGCCTCCCCTATTTCTGGAGGAAATCTACAAACTTGATCATCATGACTCCACAAAGAGAATTTTGGAACTTAAAATAGATTGTGCTCTTAATCACTTATTTAGAACTTGATGAAAAAGATGGATTCATCTAGTGTTTCAAGTGAAGGTCTCAATTCTTCTATTGAAAATAATTAATTTTACTTTACTTAGGATAGTTTAAATCCATGAATTTTTTTCATTCATGGAGTTTCAAAATTCTCCTATTTTGATAGTAGAATTTCCCAAGTTAACAAGGGTTTTCATCAAATACCATGGGTTCTCTTGATTATTGACTTATATGACTGAATTATGTATAATATGAATGAATTGATGAAATACAATTTCTTATGATGTTTCCCCTATGAACCCATGTATACCCCATGTTTTCATATTTGTGCCGTATGATGTGGGTTGTTGGTTTTTAAAGAGAGGATTTATGAACTAAAGCATGAAGCAATAGAATCACATCAATTTATGATGAAATCCTCTTTTAGTCCTTGATTTGTAGATGTGTTGATTCAAATTAAGCTTTGAACCTGTAAAGGGAAGAGCATGAGTATATGCATGATCTTATGAAACCTATGAAAATGCTTACAGATTCTCATGAGATAGAGGCTTCCATATAATGTGGAACAACGGGTATCTAATATATATACTAGTTCTTCAACTATGTTTCCTCCATAGGAATACTAGCTAGAGGATCCACTTCGAATGATATGTTCATGTTTTGGTTCTACCTCGGCAAGTAAACCACTTTCTTTCAGTGTGGGGTTTCATGACACCGGATTCCATGTTTAGCTCACATGATCTAATGTCTGTTAAGGTGATTGTTCCCTCAAGTAAAATGAAAGACTAATGTTAATGGACATTGATTAGGGTTACTTGAGAAATCTACTTAGTATAGGTAGGGGTATGAGACTCTATCTAGACATTGCACAAGTTGAATCTAAGAAAAGTCTTAGTAGATTGTTCTTGTGTATATATGAATATGAAATGCATAATGCTTATGTATGTGATGTTGGCTATGTTAATGAATATGCAATTGTCTATATTGCTATATGTGATAAGGACTACTTCTGTTATAAGATGTACAAAGAAAAGTGTTACTTATGGTCTCCTATCTTGTTTACTTGATTATGTGGGGTTATAGGGCTTCACATTATCATTGGACTTGTAGGCCTGGGATAAGATTAATGGTAAGTGTCTTTTATGTTATGTCTATATGATCTGATGAATATGAATGTTAATATGACTTTATGATGATATATATTTTGTTATGATCATGCTTTATATTGTTGTAATCTTTATCTTGTATATGCTCTCTTGTATGTGCATTTGGCTTCAAATTACTTTGCATGTTTCTAAAGAAATAGTCATTTTACATGCAAGTCCTTAAATATTTATGTGCATATACCCATACTTAGTACATGTGGTGAACTAACCCTTTAGTTTGTATAACTACAAATGTAGGGTCTGACCATTGAAAATTAAGAAAGTCGATTGAAGATGCCTGGAACTCTTTATCCAAGTGTTGGTAGGTCCTCATGTTCGGGGATGCTATCTTTTTGTTATTCTAGCTTATGAAGATCTTAGTAATTTTAAGAGATACTCTTTATTTCATTTTATCATTTAGATTCTATTGTAGTAAGTCTTATAAAGTATATTGACATTGTATTTGCAAAGTCCAAGACTCGTATTACGATGTACCGTGGTTTCAAGGTACTTCCAATGCCTTTTCCTTAATATTTTTTTGTGTCTAGAGCCTTTTTTTGTAGTAGCTTTAATATGTTTTCATCTTTGTTTTGCAGGAAAGATGTCCAAACCCAAAATGCAGAAAGCAGTTGAGATTTAGTGTAGAGGTGATCATAGAGGGTGACCGTCCACTGACAGTTTAGGCATCTGGACAAACTCGGGAAATAACCAAGTGTAGGGCTACGGAAGGATTGACGGACTGTCATGTTTAATCATTGATAAGTTCAGATATAGTCGTAGTACCCAAAATTGAAGAAAGTCTAAGTATGGAACGACGGAAGGCATCGACGAACCATAGACACATCGACGGACCATGTTGTTTGTCCGTTAATTGATTCAAAGAAGATTCCAGCTGAAGGATGAATAAGATACTAAGTCTGGACTGACGAAGGTAGTCGATGGTTCGTCGTTTCATCGACTGACCATCTGTGGGGTTCGTCGATTACAGCTGCATTTTTCGGACAACATTCGTTATTTTAATCCTTTCTAATTTAGGACTATGCTTTTATAAATAGGGTGTAAAAACCTCATTTTTTTAGGGTGGATTCTATAACTATTGTTCTTAGTTTGTGCTTTGAAATTGCGTTTTGTAACTCTAGCATTAATTCAATTTCTTGATTTGGTTTTCAAGTAATTTCTTGTTATTTCAAGTTGAATTTCTGGATTTTCTTCGAATTGTCAAAGTAAGTTCACGTTTTATTGTTTAACAAGTATGAATTGTGTTCTTATATGCATGGGTAACTAAACCCACAACTAGGGTTGTGGGAACCATGGGTGATTAACAAAGTATACCTAGCTTAACAACATTTCTCGAATAAGTTATTGTATGTACTGATAATTCTTTCGCTTAGAAGTCTTTTTAATGAGAGCACGTGATAGAACTCTTCTCGTTGCCGAAAAAATGTAGTTTATAAGAAAAGAATTATCAAGATAGATTTTGTTGATACTAATCAATACGCAGGTATCGATTGGTGCGAAGTAATAACTAATTCATACATCGAATAGGATGCTTAATATGAAGTAAAGGTAAGGGTTAGTAGCTTATACACACGTACCCGTACCAAAGTACAAGGTGAAATTCTCAAAATGTCGGACCAAGAATATAGAGATACCTAAATTATCACTTTGCATGCAAAACAATAGGGAAATATTGTTATAGCTAGGAAAATGGCGTTATGAACCTATAGGGAACACTTACACCCTACTTTGTCTCACAACTTGATCAAAACTAAATCTACTCCTTTTACTTGTTTTACTTAAAAATATTAAAGAAGTTTGTTTCATAAATCCCCCCTTTAATTACTTGTTTTTGGACAGAACTTTACTAAATAGAAGTAATTGTACATTGATGTTAAATCTAAACCATTTTCCTCATGGCATCGACCCCAACCTAATAGTTCGGTTCTTTACTTGATAGGACCTATTATACTTCTTTAGGGAGGTGTAATTTAATTATATCAAATTTTGGCACCTATGACGGTGATAGGAAAATGATCCTTCTCAGTCCATGCATTCTACTTCCGGTAATCCATACCCACTCTCCGTCTAGTCACTGGCCTCATTTGAAAAAGCTCATTCCTCTCATTAGGCACTCTGTGATTCCCCCCTTTTTGGGCACACACTGAACAGGGCATACCCAACTACTATATGCAATAGGATATCTGACTCCAGCATCCAACCACTTAATGATCTCCTTCTTCTTTCATAGGTTGATTTAACCTTCTCTGGTGCTCAATACTTGGCTTGTGATCTAGCATGAGTTGGATTTTGTATGAACAAATATCGAGAGGGATCTCAATAATGTCCGCAATAGTCCAACCAATGGCTCGTTTGAACCTCTTCAAAACCTCCACAAAACACTCTACTCGTTGTGCATTCAAATCCATTGCAATGATTACCGACAAAGTGTCATCTCTCCCCAAGAATACATACCTCAGATGAGGTGGTAGAGACTTAAGCACTAATTTTGAAGCCTTTTCAATAGATGGTATCGCGGGTGGAGACTCGCGATGCTTCATTCTAATTCCATTTTTTTGGTTTTGAACGATATTCATTCTGTTCAAGTGTCGTAACCAAAGACCCATACTCTTCTATGCCATCACTTGTAAAATTCATGATCACTACCGCTAGAGCCTTGACACCTAGCTTTTCTTCGATTTGTACCTCAAACATACTCTCAACCCGATAGGATATAAAAGATACCGTTTGGAACTGACCACTCTGCTTCATTGACATACAAATATTAAACGTTTCTTCGTCATTGTTCAACCTAAACTTCATCTGCCCTTTCTCCATATCAACCAAGGCACGACCAGTAGCAAGAAACGGCCTCCCAAGAATAATAGGAACCTAAAAGTCCACCTCATACTCAAGAATCATAAAATCGGCCGGAAATATACATGACTCTACTTTCATGAGCACATCATAGAGTATCCCAACAGGCTTCTTCATTGTTCTATCGGCCATTAGTAACCACATTGCAGTATGCTTGGGGTTACCCAAACCCAATTTTTTATAAAAAGGAAAGAGGCATGAGGCTTATGCTAGAACCTTGATCACATAGTGCTTTAGAAAAATGTAATAAACCAATGGTACATGGAATAGTGAAAGCGCCCGGATCTTTCCTTTTATGCACAAGAGACCTTGTAGCAATAGCACTACAATGTTGCATTCGGTCATCATCCACAAAAATTACCAATCTCTTCTTTGTAACCATATCCTTTATAAATTTAGCATAACCGAGCATTTTTTCTAGAGCTTCTATCAAAGGGAAATTGATGAAAATTTGTTTCAACATGGTGATAAAATGCCAATATTTACCATCCTCCGTCTTCTTCACCAATCTCTGAGGGCATATTGGTGGAGGTCTAGGAATGGGGACCACATTCTGAGGTACCTCTTCTTATTTCACTGTTTTGTCAACCAATTCTCCACTAGTTTCCCCCACCTCTTCATTTTTTCTCATCTCATCTTCTACCACAGATGGCATAGGTGAATCAATAGTTTGCTTACCTCCTCGAGTAGTGACTGTCATGCAATGTCCATCATTTTTAGGATTTTGGATAATATTGCTAGGAAGAGTGTCTAGTTAGCGTGGGCTCACTGTCATGGATAATTGGGCCATTTGTAACTCAAGATGCTTAATCGAGACTGCATGTGCATCCACTTTTTGACCAATAATCGTTAAATCACTTTTCGATTTATTGGAATGCTTATCACTAGCAAAAAACCTCCTCATCTTCTTTTTTAACATTCCTTAACTCACACCATACGACCTTCACCATCCCTAGGAGCAACTTCTCAATTTTGAGGTGGAACATAAGGCCCACATCTATAATTTCTGTTACCATAGTTACCCCGGTTGAAGTTGTTGTCGCGGTTTTAATTTCCTTCTCGAACATCTTTCCTCTCTCTATTATAATTACCATAGTTCAGACCTTAATTTCCTTGACCTTGACGTTGATTCTCCTGATTGGAGACTTGGGTGTTTGGTTTGAAACCCCCTGTCTGATCATTCAATGCATAAACATCCTCTTCATAGTAGTACTCATCAACTGGAGGTGCTGATTTAGTCACGTAGTTCAATACATTTACCTTTTATACATCTCCAGTAACATCTTTCAATACTAACCCGAGCTCAGTTCTAATTTTAGATATGTCTTCACGAATCTCATCTGCCGCAGGATTGTGTGTAGCTTGTACTGCAAAGGTGTTTCTCCCATTGTCTAACTTTCTAGTACTCCAAGGCTTATTATTGTGAGAAATTTTCTCAAACTTCTCTGTGATCTCGACACAGGTGCACTCACCATAAGAACCCCCTGCAATAGTATTGAGTACTATTTTATTGTTATCATTTTTACCCAGATAGAAGTACTCTTTGAACGACTCATCATCAATGCGTTGGTTTAGGACACTCCTAAAAAACGCAGTAAACCCTGTCCCAAAAGTTACTTACCAACTCTCTCGGTGGTGCTACAAAGTTTTTCACCTTATCCTTGTGATTAAGATTCTTGGACACTAGATATTACTTGGCTAGGAATACATCTCTCAATTGATCCTAAGTGTACATGGAATTATAAGGTAGCTCAGTAAACCATACCGATGCATCTCTCATCAATGATAGAGGAAACACCCGCAACCCGATGACGTTCATATCTAAGTATGGACTCCCTACACATCTTTTGCATACAGGCCTCAGTTTGTCTATGTTAGCATAGGTATTCTCTTATGGTAACCCTGAAAACATACTCCTCACACTGAGCACCTACAACAAACTACTAGTCACCACGAGCGTATGCCCATGGGGTAGAGGAGGTAGGACTAAAGGCCCATCAGGATCATTAATGTTGGCATTGAGCCTATAGAACTCTCAAGGGTTTGGGACAGGAGGCTACATCTTCATAGCATTATCAACTTGCTTTTCCGCAACTACTTGAATGTGAGCCTCAACCGGTGGTGGAGGCTTATGAATTATCCCATCACATATATTGACTGGGTTCTACTGATTTTCCATTATTCGCAGTGTAAGGTTAAGTTCAGGATCGAATGGAATGATCATTTTTCCTCGGCTATGTGTACTTGGCATACACTAAAACTTGACCTGAAAGTAACAAAAACAAAAGAAAAGTAAAATTAGGAAATCGTAGACTAAACTTCAGTAATGTTATTAAGCTTAATCTAAAATTCCATTTCGCTGGCAGCGGCGCCAAAATGTGATTGTTGAAACAAGGCCTGAAATTAGTGTCAAGCCAACAACACAAGACCCCGTCGACGAACCGTCGGTGGATCGACGGGCCATTGATGGGGTCTGTCAATTAATTAGCCTTAAAATTATTCAACTCTTAGACGACGGAAGTGGACTATGATCCGTCGACTTATCGACGGGAAATTTGCAAGTCCGTCAATTCCAACTAAGACCCTCTTTTGAGAGAGTTTAAAAATTATTCTAAGTGTCAAACGACGGAAGTGGACAACAGTTCATCAATTGATTGATGGGCCGTTGTGAACGTCCGTCGTTTGCAACTGAGAGGTCTATAGAATGAAAAAAATATAAATAATTCCCAAGTGTATAATAAAGGACACTATCGACAGCCCTTCGATAGTGATCGTCAACAAGTACTGCAGGTCTGTACTTGAATATGTTTTTTGTGTCGTTTCTCAGTTTTTTGTTTGTGTGTAGTAAGATTTCTATGATACTAACAACTTCTTTACAGGTATATATGTCCCCCAAAATCGAACATCATTTATTCTAGGGGCAGGTTAAAGTATGTGGCACCATCCCAAATATGTAACCTCAGGCACCTGCACCCCTACACCAACTGCACGAGCTACTCGGGGTACCCCCCAGAAGGTGGCTTTTGGCGTAGTCACTCCCTCCCAGTTTGATGAGGACCGCACACTGACCAGCACACCGTCTTGCTCTGCCTCAAGTTCTGAAGGATTGTCTGGATCCGAAGCTGCAACATGTTCAAATTCGGCCCACTTTTTGGGGTTGAATGACTCTGCTGCCTCCGGTTTCAAATCACGTGGAGCCACTCACTCAAAGGTGCCTGCCCGCCAAGCCTCGTCTGATGAGGCCTATAGTTCGGAATCTACCCCAGAACCCCAGGAAGATGTACCTACACCAGTTCCTGAGGATCGAAACAGGTGGTGCGTATCAGGTCTACAGGGACGCAAAGGTTCTGAATGACAAGAGGGTGATGACCCAGTTGCTGACACTCGAGCGGAGTGTTCTTATAGGAAACCTTCACACAATTCCTGATGTGCGGAGACTTCGTCATATCCAAACCAATTTTGTAAGACGAATTGTGAAAATAGACTGCCATCAATTGCACAAAAATCTTAAAATGATGTGATTTAGTTATCTTTTGGACAAACTTGCACAGTTTGCACCTAAATGCCTCAGATCATTAATTAAGTGTATCTCTTCACTTTATACCTAAATCTTTTTCATATCAACTTGGAATGTGACACTTTCTTCATATATCTAACTAACATAACATTGAGGTATTCCGTCACGATTGTCATATGCAGCTCATACATGCAGATATAACTCCAAAAAAAACTTTCTACTTTATCACTTCTAAAATTGTGGAAAGCTGAGTTTGGAAAAGTATCAAGCAGCATTAAACAAGCTCCTTGATATGTTAATTTTCCATCTTTGACATTAATCATGTCAATTATTTTTGCTACTTTTTGTATTCTCTGGATATAAATTAATTCCCTGAGATGTGGGATCACAAAGTAGATGAAGCTAAGGACATTTTCATTAGCTAATTCAATTTGCTAGACAACACAAGGTCATAATACTTACTCTGTGTGTCCTGAGAAAAGAATCTAGAAAAAAAGAAAGAAGAGAAAATAATTTTTTTCATTGTTAAGCTAAAATGAATGTGTTTTTACAAGTATATTGCGTTTTTCGTTTGAATCTTTCTTGAAGTGACTTGAGAAAGATTAAATAATTAGTCTTCATATATTGTGAGACCTTCCTTGAATTATTTACCCACAGAGACAATTAAATGTATGTAGTAAATTTCTTTGCTTAATTTATGTTATATATACCTCATCAAGAATGTTGAATATAAACGAGTGAATGCTTTATTTGTTTGTTTTTTAGTAGCTATTAATTAAACATGCAAAGATAGTTTTTTACATGAGATTTTGTTTTTGTCATTTAGCATTAATTAGTTTTGTAATTCATTATTGAATTGAGTAAAAAGTTATGGAGGGATTTTATTTTTTGGTTTGGACAAAGACAAAACTCTTTTATGTGTGTATATCAAATAATACTATCACTTTACATTGTTAATGACTAGTAAAAAGGAATAATTTGGTGTACACTTTTGAGAGATTTTCATCATCTTATCGCAGAAGATGTTAGGATAAAATAGAACAATGACGATGAAACACTATAAAATGAAGTTGCATTAAGAAATTTGTAACATCCCGATAAAACTTCTAAGTTAAGACTTGAGTCTTTCTTTATGGTGAATAATTTTTTTTCGAGTGATTCAAATTTTTATTAGATTTTAAGGACACTAAAACTTCATAGCATTAATTTGAATTGGAAATTTTCCTTCCAATCAAATTTCCTATATGAGATATTGTTCGGTCAACTTTAACGACCATAACTTTAAGCACATAATGATCTACGTTTTCCCTGAATATAAAATGAAGGATCATTAGTCCTCTTTCAAACGTCACCGATTTTTGTAAAATTTGAGTTCGGCAAGGGAGATACGTTTGTTTGAGTACAACTTGTCCTGATAAAGAAAGTCATCCGTTTTAAGGAGTATTTTAGCCTTTTCCATATCCCACTAGCATAAAACATTTTTCCCACCTAAGTTAAGTGGTCTAATCATATTGAGTCAATCGAGATTAATTCTAAAGGGTTCAAGAAACTAGGGAAAAGTTCTAGAGGAGAAAAAGGAAGAAAGCTTCAAGCGTCCATTGAGCTTATAGGTTTGCCAAGAATTTTATTATTTGAGGGAATTTAATCTTTTATAGTGTTGTATTTTTTCACCCTCACACCAATAATTTGAACGTTTACCCCTTAATCCATTCCTGAAGTTGACTAACGTGTTTTTGAAAAGTTCTTGAGTATAATTAATAACTGAGGACTCTGAAATCATTGAGCATAGGTTCTTGAGTAATAGTGAAGTCTCTTGATTGAATTTTGTGTGGGTCTCTCTAAAAAGGTTTTGGTTTTGTGAAATTTTGTAAAATTATATGGTAGAACTGAAGTGGGTAGGAGTTGAATGGAGTTGCGGAGAGGAAGAAATGATAGGGAAAAAATACACGCCAAGGTCCGCTCGTGGAGGTTTTTTGAAAATTTATTCCTTAGAAAAATTGCCCATCTCCTTGTTGAAGTGAGAATACTAGATTCACTGTCCCTAATTTATTCACGACCAAAAATTAAATCCCTCTACGCAACGTGGCAGTGTTCTACAAATTGCATCCTTGCTTGTTCCTCATTATCAACTAATCAAACTAAGTATACTCATTGAGATATCCTATATATCTTTATTGTGATCCTTTAATTCATAATTCAAATTCAAGGTAGTGTTAAGAGTAAAGTAAGGGTAAATTTTGAGAAAGTCCCTTTGGGACTTTTTGGGGAGTCTTCTATAATTAATTATAATATGTTTCAAGACTTGATTAAGTGAGTATGAAAATTGGAAAAGTGTATTCATGGGTCTACATTTATGTTGAGATCCTTGAGTCAAGTCGTTCATGCCCATAATTCTGTATGCACTCCATAAATTATCTTTAAGAGTTATCTTTGAGTCTAAGTTCTTGATATTGAGTTTGTAACCCTTTTGATCTGATAATACTAATTATAGGACTACCATATGTTATACATAAAGGTCCTTGGGATGAGTTGTCCATGCTCATAATTCTGCATGAACCCTATGAGTCGAGGTCCCTTGGGACGACTAGTATCATTGAGTTCTTCATTTCTGGAGTTGTTGAGTTGTAAGTATTATGATATATATGTTTATTAAAAACCTTGAATTGAGTCTTTCATATCCACAACTCGGTAAGAACCTTATTTTGAGAAGCCTTTCACTATTAAATATAAGTTTTTAAGACATGAACAATTAAGTATGAGGATCTGGAGGGTTGAATTTCATTTTTCAAAATTAATATATAGGAACTAATATTCACAAGATTAAATGTTTTATATTTAAAATGAAGGGAAATTATGTTTTCCAAATGAGTTCATGCGGAGTTTATGGCAGTATCTCTTTTAAGAGAATATTTTAAGTAATTATCTCAAATTGAGGAAGATTTATGGTATTTAACATATGAGAAAAAAGTATATATTATTAGGAGTAATGTCGAGAACCGATATGGAGGAGATTTCACACAACTCATAACCCTCATATACCACGTATTCCCACATGGGTAAAGGATCATGCATTTTAGATGTTTTAAGAATAACTTTAGGATCTACTTAGTTGATGATTTCTTATACTCTAGAAAAGGTATAGGACAATTCTGAATTGTGGGCGAGATGTTGTATCATCAAGTTTCTCATAGTGATGGTTGTCTAATGGAATATACCAAATAAGAGTAATGAGTGTATAGCTGTATTTTTATATACATTTGGAATATGATCTACCTCTTTAAAAGTTTCATTTATATAGCATCTTTTATTGTTGATTTCATTTTGAGTCAAGTATTTTGAGTTTGGGTTGATTATCTTGATCTTAAGTTTAGTATCCTAAATTGAGTTTGAGTATCCCGAGTTGTGTTGAAAATCCTGAGTGAATTTAGTATCTTTGTGTTGAGTGAATATTTGTGACTTAATTTGAGAATTCTTGAGTTAAGTTGAGTATTCTTGAGTCTTATTGAGTTGAAAAGAGATCAGTATGTCTTCCCTATTATCAGTTTCACTTTATACTTATTATGAAGAATTGTCCTTATATGATCGTACATTCCATATACTTACTCCATTTTGGCCCGTATGGTTTCATATAGATACAAGTCTTGAGGATTTTCAATAAGGAGCTTAGGTGAGCCTTCTTATATTCTAAAGGACACCTTTTCCTTATAGTTAGTATTTTTAAGATGTCATGGGTCTTGTCGCAATATCCTTTCTAAATAATAAAGGCTTCATGGATATACAAAGTTGATGAGTTTTTGTAATTTTATTCTTTGACTTACTTTATAAAGTCTTAGTAAATCTTTTGAGTGTCGTTGATACTCTTTAAAGTTGAGTATTTGAGTTTTATGAAGTTAAATTTAATTTTAAGATTTTGTATGTTTGAGTAAGTCTTCCTCTTGTAGTCAAAAAGAGGAGGGTTCACGTGGGGACCAACAATGGTTCTCGAGTGTCGACCACGTCTAGGGTGTTGACTTAGGTCATGAAAAACATAGTATCCGAGCACAGAGTTCAAGTGTCCTTGGGTGTCCATGAACTCTTGTCGGTAGTATGTTGTTTATGGTTATGAGGGCCCAAGTTTTATGAATAAGGGACTACAAAGATTTAAGAAAGGTTTCACTTTTTTGACAGTCTAAAGTTCAATAGAGCTATGTCATAAAGAGCTTCTTCAACCATGTGTGTTTCTCGAAATTCATTTGACTACCCATCATACTATAGGTGGTTGAAAGAATGCACTTATTTTCATATGAATCATATGTGTGAGTTAAAAGAGAGTTGTACTCGCTTTTCTAAATATTTTTTCTGTTGAGATACTTATGAGGAGGTTTTGTGGAACTTAGGTTGTCTTTTCACATAGATATGGTATGAGTTATGAGGCTATAAGAAATTGTATTAGAAAGTGCCCAGAGTTAGAGAAAATTATGTTGAGGTTCCGTAATCTTAGGAAGGCAGATAGTGATGAGGCAAACTATGTTATTATAGTCATGCTCCTAGTAAATTATTAATGAGGAGTTTTAGCTTATGTGTTAACTATAAGGTGATGATTTTCTAAGATTTCATGATAGGAGGTTTAGTAAGATCTTCAATTTAGGAGGAGTTAGATTATGTTTTGACAAGAAAGGAGCTTATGATAATGTTTGATTAAGTTAGGAACGACCAATTGTAGATGTTGAATAGAAGAGCGGATTTTATTCATGAGATGATAAATCTAAGCCAAACATATGAATTTTAAGGGAGAGCCCATAATATTAAATGTATGGTTGAACTATGTAAGCAATGATGTGTAATTAATTAGTAAATAATACTTAAATTGTAAAACGGAAGGTGAGGATAGTCTATAAATAGGTAGACTGAGAGATGAAGATTGCCTACTTGTCATGAGATCTTAGTGAACGAACGTTTCTTAAGCTTATCTAATATTCATAAGTTAGTATAGTATGTGAGAAATTGTGTTGATAATTGTTTAGTAATAGACACTAGGCTTGAATGTTGGACTAGTTTAATGAGAAAAAATGGTAAAATAAGGATGATGATGTAGTCTAAAGATTTTATCTAGTAGAATTGAAATATAGAGGAGAGGAATGAAGATGTTTGATGCAATGAATTTGACTAGTTCTAGTGGGAGATGCTAACACTTATATAATGGCACTGAAGTATGGCTAATTCACAAAAGTAACAAGAGCATTAAGAGGTGTGGAGATTGTTGTAATCACACGAGGTTCTAATTAAGTGATAATATTCCATGTGTTCCTAGATAGAATAATTGAGTTCTTGATGTGGAATAGGGTATTGTAAAAAATGTTTTTTCCCTTTAGTGTTAGATGAAGAGACCTCATAGTCCACTATGAAGAGGTTAACAAAATCATCTTAGAAAGAGGCATAACAAGGATTCATAGTACATGTTATGGAGAGTTTAGTAGCCATGCGAGAACCTTTTTTCGAGTGTTAGAGTAAAGCAATTTGCCAATTTAGAGAAGATGGAATAGATTCATAGTTTCAAGTGTCATATTCCAAACTTAGGGGGAGATGATAAGATGAGGAATCAAGTCAAGTGTTGAAAATGCGACAGTTTTGTCTTTAGATAGAGTTAAAGAGGTACATCAATCCATCATAATCTAGCGTATTCCTCAGAGTTCAGTAAATATAACATCATGGTGATGTTTCTCATATCAGAATAGTGTCTATGACCTACGTTCATATACATCAAAGAGATTCACGTTTATGCTCAATTTCCAAAAAGAGGGGAAAAGACTTTAGCACATTAATCTCAAGCTTAATCCATGGAGTTATGGATATCATCCTCATGATAAGATCCTATTGATATAAATTTTCAGGTCTCATAGTATGTTCAGTCTCGAAAACTTATGATTTACTCTCAATGGGTAGAAACATAATGATAATCCATGCACATTCTTATATCATATATCTTGAATGACTCATGTGTATGATCTTTCACCCTAAAGCTCCTCTGATTACCCTTTTTAGTTTTATGAGTCGGGTTATTGATAGTAATGGTGTGATGACGAGGAAGAAGATTGTTGTTTCTTATTGTGATAGAGATGGTGGTTTATTCCATATAAGGTTATGAATGTGGAGGGAGAAGGAAAAAAGGTTTTAAAATTAGTAATAAGTCCGTTTCTTAGTAGTATTACGTAAAAGTTATGTAGGTACAAATGATGATGAAGTGGGGAATTCTTATATAAAGGAGTGGTTAGTAGGATTCCATGGATTGGTTAAGGTTCTAATCTTGAATGATGCGTTTTTAATATGTCTACAATTCCTGATATGCTAGGTGTTTCGTGATATGAGTTCAAGGGTAGTTGAATGCAGTGGTAAGGAGTTGCGTTTTTTGGATGGGATTTCCTACCACAGGATGAAACTGAATCTTGTGATAAGCATAAACAGTAATCACCATATTTAAAGTACTTGGTTATTTTGAAGTTGACATGAGTATCGTATGAGTAACCCCTTTCCATTCTAAGTCCAGTCGTCATTCAATGACAAAGATATTGCAACACCCTTAAAATTTCTAAATTATGACTCAAAGTCATTCTTTATGGTGAATAATTTTTTCGAGTGATTCAAAGTTTTATTAGATGTTAAAGTCGCTTAAACTTCATATCATAAAGTTCAGTTGAAAATTATCCTTCGAATAAAATTTCCTATATGAGATTTTTCTTTGATCAACTTCAAACGACCATAACAATCATCACGAAACAATTTAGGTGGAACATAAGGTGTAAAATTAAGGATTTTTGATTCATCTTTCCAACTCCACTGACTTTGCTAATTTTCAAGTTTAGATGAAGGAGATATACCCATTTAAGTATAGCTTGTCCAGTTAAGGAATGTCATCCTTTTTACAGAGGGGTATTTAGTACTTGAGCCAACCTAAGTGAAGGGGTTTAATCACATTGAGTTAATGGAATTCATTCTAAAGCGTTCAAGCAACTAGGGCAAAGTTAAAGAGGAAAAAAAGGGAGAAAGTTTCAAGCGTTCATCTGGTTTAGAGGTTTTCCCAATGAAATCAATTATTTTGAGGTATTTGATAAATCTCAACTACACTTTATCCGATTCTAAGTGTAGACAATCGCTAACAAGTATAAGCCCAATTAAGAGGTTGGTTGATCCCACAATGAGTTACATGATAAAGAATTTGATTAAGAAGTAACATAGTGGTCTAATCGTTTGTAGATGTAGACATTTTCAAAACAATAAAATAAATGAAAAAGGGTTAACAATTAATGTCAAATGGGGGAGTTGAAAATTTAGCAACTACGAACAACCCGGAGTAAATACGTAAAGGGAATTTCATGGGTGTGTGGTCAATTTAATGTCAATTTTATAAAATGGTTGATTATTATTTACTAGAAGTCATTGAATATTATTATAAACATATATACGTATATATGTATGGCTGATGACTTGAATAGTGATCTTAATTGAACAAAATGAATGTGTCTCTATGATGAGGCAGACTAAGTTACATAGGCAATATGTTCACTTTTAGCATCTCGTTATTACCAGCTGATTGTTGATTAAGGCTCTTGTGATGAGCGTTCCACTCTATCTAGAAAGTGTGGAGACTTTTTTGACAATTGTACCAATGCCTTGCTTGATGAGTTTGTCTTGAACATTGTACCTGATGACACTTAGAATTTGCTTCGTTGGTCCAATTGATTGAATGAAGCATGCAATTGAAATTATCTTAGGTAGAGTTTTTGGAAAGTGAGCCAATTTGACAATATACCTCTTTGTGGCAAACCTTGTAATATGGGTGAACTTTGCTTTGCCCCCTTTTTAGCCTATCTTTTTCTTGGAAGAAACTTGAACAACTTTGATGTCACAACTTAGTGGTACCCCATTAGATGCAACTAGGCGTATAGAACCCCGAAGGACTCCATACAAGACACTTAGTCTTCATAACATAAGAAGTAGACCATAAGAGTAAAATACATTTCAAGTCTTAAAAAAATATAAAATAAAGCAAAAGTGTAGACACTTTGTCTCATCATAGACATCTATTACAATAGTGAATGAAACAGGGTCTAGCCTATACAACATGTCCAAAATAAGAAAATACATGACAGAAACTAAAGACCACAAATCTATCTTCAAACTAGGAGGATTCACCAAGCTGGGGGACAATCAAATCTAAGCTCTAGCCACAAGTATGATCTCCTCTAGTGATGGACCCTACACTTAAGGAAAATGTAGGAGAAGTATGCATTAGTACAAAAATTCACAAGTATGGTAGCCAAGTATAAAAATACTAGAAACATGCAAAAGGAATATTTCATTTGAAATCATGCCATTTATCAAGTGTAAACATCAACATAGAGATAGTTGGGAAAATAGAAGTCATAACATCATCTTCAATGCAAATTAGCAACATCTTTAAAGACTTTGAACAAATACGGGATACTTCTTCAAGAATGACTTAGTTCATTATTAAACTTCTTGTGGGAAATAAACCTTAATCTACATGAGAGAATTTGAGCTCTATCATGGAATCTGATGACTCCCAAACCAACAAATATTGGTATACTTGCCTAAGGTAGGATCAGTAACTCTTAGCTTTGGTGGATCCACAAGCAAAATATTCTATGAGGGCACATAGTTTATGGAATAAGAAGATTGTTACTAAAAACCTGGCCTACCTATGGGAGAGCTTCCATCTCAAGAGGTTGCAATCCGGCCTTACTACGGGAGAGATTTAACCTCATTAAATATCCATTCGGTGCTAAGCATTAAATTCCCCGTAGTAATTCATTATTTATTAACATAATTTCTCATAAATGGTGACCTTGGCCTACTTATTAAAGTTACATCATTCGAATAGCTCTTCTAAACTACTCACAAAATGGTGCCTTTGGCCTATTGATTAAAGGTATATTACTATGTGAGAAAACCTTTCACATCATATTGATTATGAGTTCATGAGAATAGCCTTTCAATCAGTACACTCCAATAATATATTCATTAACACTTCACGCTCAAAGTGTACTCAAAGCATTTACATAGATTTCATGAAAACATGCATCATCTCATACTTTACTTCCTTGAGGTTCACAACTCACATTTAATCAACAGATCTAGAATCGAAGAATTAGACATGGATATAATTATAATTTATGTAATTAAATCGCCTCATGCATAAATTAATAACTTCATGTTTCATCAACAAAGACCCACATCATATCATCATTTTTGAGAAATATAGGAAAGTTAATGGGTTTTGGGGGAAACATCATAATATTCATAGGAAATCATAAATTCATTCTTAATGTAACTCAACTCATTCATAAATATCAATTTAAAAAGGAACTATGACTTTGGAATGAAACCCTAATCATTAAGAATTTCTATAATTTGAAATAGAAGGTTTTGATAGGGCTCCATCAGTGAAAGCTAGCCATGGATGAAAGTCATACCTTACTCCAATTACTAGTCTTCAATGGAGAATTTAGCTCCTTATATTCAATGGAGAATTTAGCTCCTTATGTTTTTCTTCTTCTTCTTCTTCTTCTTCTTCTTCTTCTTCTTCTTTTAGAGAGAATATTACGTAGAGGGTTTTGGTTTTCTGTTGGGACATTGGAAAAATTAGCTGAATCAAGTGAATTTGGGGTTAAAAAGGTTTATATAGGGGTTATAAATGAAGAATATAAAACACCACTTTAATTTAACTAAAACAGGAAAAGACCCATAAGCAACTATAATAATCGCCTAGTCACGAACCACGGACCCCTAATTAACAGACCGTGCATGGACCTACAGTCCATCTTGCACACCATCACTAAGTTCAGAGATTTACGATCATCGATACAACCCTGGACTACGGGGTGTGGACCAACTTACGGTCTGTAGGCCCCTTCCCTGATGCATGCTTGGACCTTTTCTTAGTGAACCACCGACATATCAGGCGACTAGCCATGGTTTGACATGTTTTCCTTCCTAGTGAAT
Source organism: Solanum lycopersicum (assembly GCF_036512215.1). NCBI lineage: Eukaryota > Viridiplantae > Streptophyta > Magnoliopsida > Solanales > Solanaceae > Solanum > Solanum lycopersicum. The sequence goes on from NC_090805.1 coordinate 28,882,291, forward strand.
GGTCGTTGGTCATTAGAGACCATAATTTGGGGTACCTGAACATTGGCCAAGCACCAACCCACCGACCACACCTATGATCTATTGTTCAACCCACGCACCATAGTTGGACTCCATGGACAACACCTGCAATTTCTCAAATTCTAGTTTACATCTCTCTTTTGGATACGGGGTGTTACATTTTACCCCTTTTATCCCATCACCCATAATCTTCATGAAGTATTTGTTCGTTTGAGTAACCAACTTATGTTAAAAACCTATGTTGGAGGTGTGGTGAAAAAAGAAGGAAATTCAAGAAGTGTGAAAAGTTCCCCCTTTGATAGATTGTTTTTAAAAAATATCGAAACCCTTTCATGTAAAAAAAAAGAAAAGAAAAAATCAATAAATAAAAGAAAAATACTGAATAAGAGCAAAAGTTGAGAGTTAAAATGTGCAAGAAAAGCAAACAAAATAGGGTGTTCGGTGATTCATGTTTAGTTGAATAATGGGGTGGATTATGAACATATGTGAATGTGAAAGAGAAGGAGAAACAGTGATTTGCAGTCCATACTTTATGAAGGTAGAAGTCACTAAGCCTAAATGACCATACCTTTACACTCTGCCCAATTAGAGATCTTAAAAAGACCTTTGTGATATTTAAGGATCTAAAACGAATGTTGATTGGAAAATAATAGCAAGCCTAAGGGTGGAGTGATGCATCTGATCGTCTTTTTGAGCGTGAGATTTGTATGTAATTTTGGGAACTTAAATTCTTGAAGAATTTTGTGTGAATATGGAATTATCTTTGTTGTGAAGGCATTTGAGTACCTTTGTTAAGCTTGAACTGGCATTTGAAGCAAGCATTGTGAGTTTTAGTACATTTGATAATGGTTAGTCATAATTTGAATCTTTGAGTGCACAATTGAGCATTGTATGTAGTTTAAATCTTTTGTGTGTATTCATGTTGGTCTTAAGCAATACTACTTGTAGACATCCTTCTTGTACAGATTGATCTTGAGTTTTACTTGAGGACAAGAAAAAGTTTAAGTTGGGGGTGTTTATATCTTTGAGATTGAGAAACTCATAAATTATTTATATTAATTCGTCCTATTGAATTATTAGTCAAATTTGCCAATGTAGTCAATTCGACTAAGTTCTTAATTTTGGTTGGCTACAATCAAAATTCGTTTGGCCATTTTTGTAATTGTAATACATTCTGCGTTGTCCCAAAATACATTTTCTCTTCCAATTCTTTGACCCAACCATCCCAATACCTCAACATATTTTAGCATGCCCAATCCCCATCCTCTTTTCTGCATCCTCATTCCATTTTTCCAAAGGGAAATTTTCACATATAGTCACTCAAAATAGTTCGATTACTCTTCATAGTTATAGTTTGATAATTGTAATTCATTGTAACATATTATATTGAGGAGAGAGAGGCGAGCGAGATTGGGAGAGAGAGAGGAGAGAGGCGAGAGAGAGGAGGCAAAAAGTGAGAGAAACATGAATTGTATATGCATATATGTTACATAATGGTATATAATTGTATATTACACATGTATTTGTAAATATGGCAAGCGAGATTAAGAGAGGGAGGAGAGATGCTAGTGATTTTAAGAGACTAAGGAGAGAAGCGAGCAATATTAGGAGAGGGAGGAGAGAGATGAGCGAGAATGGGAGAGGAAAGAGAGAGGCAACCGAGATTGGGAGAGGGAGGCAAAAGGCGAGCGATAGAGGGGAGAGAGTAGGAGAGAGGTGAATTGTATATGTATATAGGTTGAACAATTGTATATAATTGTATATTATACATATCCGTTGGTATATATAGAAAGTGACATTGGGAGAGGGAGGAGGCAAGCGAGAGAGGATAGAGAGTGTGAGAGGTGAACTATATGTATATATATGCCAGATAATTATATATTATACAGATATATTTGTATATTCTGGCGAATTATACATATACAAATGTGACTAATTATATAAACTCGATGTTAGCCCGCATAATTTATGTATAATGTTAGTCGTGAGTGGTAATTATATAAAAATATAGCTATAATGAGTAATTAAGTAGTATAAGTTTGTTTAACCACACTATTTTTCTTTGGGAAAATTGTATAAAATAGCAAACTAATAACCTAAATTAAATAGAATAGCTAGGGTTTGATTTAATTGTGCTCCATAGCAAACATTATCTAAAATTTGTCAGCGTCTCTCTCCCAGGAATCTCGCTCGCCACTCTCCATTCTCGCTCGCGTCTCTCGCTTTATACACAGAAGTGTATAATTCTGTTTCTGTTTCGTATAAAGCGAGAGAAAATTATATATATACATGCAAAAATGTATATCTTCGTGTTATACACTTAATTATACAATTTACAAACATTTTACTTCAAAAATTGCAGAGAAAAAGGCCAACGAATTATACAATTGCGAATTATACAATTGCAGTAAAATACAATTTTCTCTAGCTTTATAAAACAGAAGTGTATATATATTGTGTTTCTGTTTTTTTATAAAGCGAGAAAAACATATATCTTTTTGCTATAAACTTATAATTATGCAATATACATACATTTTAATTCGATTCAACTATATGCAAAGTAAAGTATACAATTGCAGCGAAATAGGCCAGCGAATTATACAATTTAGGCCAGCGAATTATACACTTATATATGTATAGCGAATTATACAGTTTTTATGTTTGCTATGGAGCGCAATTATGCAAAATTTGGTATATTATACAAATATAAATTTTTTGTTTGTTATATGTAAAAATTGTCTTTTTCTTTTCCAAATACTGCAGCCCACTCCCAAAACCCGTCCAAAATCCATGTTCAAAGAAGAACCCTGAACGTCCTTTCTAACTTTAACAGCAGTAACGTTCAAAACGCTAACACAGCAACGGATGAACGACTCCAGTGAAGACTGTATGCACCTCATGGGAGACGAACATCAGCGAGAAAGCAGCAATAGTTCACGACAGATACACGGTATCAACAGTGTATGGTAGCTGAAAATTCGTTGTCGTCTTCTTCCTTTTCCATTATCTGAATCGTACCGTTGCAGTAGATAAAAACATGTGTTTTCATCCTTTTAGCCTCAATATTGCTCCATGTCGCATCCAAGGACAGGGGAGTCGATCCCAACCGTATGTATCCATTTCCTCTTCAGAATGTGGTGAAATATCAGAAAAAGGTGTATCTTCTTTCGAGTTTGCAATCAAAATGGGTTTGTTCTTATCCGAAATTTCCCCCAAAAAACAAAAAAAAAAATCCAAACCCTAGTTTTCTTCTATAAATTCCCCCTTTTCTTCATTTGTTTGGGTTTGGAAAAAAATAAGAAATCGAGAAATAACAGTTCACTTGTAAAATAGCTTATCAAAGGTTTTGGGAATAGGTTTCTACGGTTGAAAAATTAGTAGAAAGATTCTCTAGTTCTACATTTCTGGAGGTTTTTTCGTTCGGTTTCCATTCGGATCTCTTGGTTCATTATTGGAACCGGAACTCGAGTGGAAGAAGCCGTTGTTGCTTTGCTTGTTTGTCTTAAGTCGGCTGCCTCGAACAAGGTAAAAAACTCGTAATCCCTTTGTTTTTTTTTTTGAGTTCATTGCGTTGGTTTGATATTTAGTTCTTTGTGGATTGTAGGATGATCTTGCGTGAGGTGGTCAATCTGTGTTGGGTGATATAATGTTTGTTTAAGCTCACATCGTTGACTATGTTCTCTTTCAACTCATGGCTATTATAATCACCTTGATTTTTTTCCATCTCTGCTTGCTGATGTGTTTTTCCCATTTTAACTACATGTGCTTAAGTGTCAAAGAAGTCATTTTATTATTTCTCTTGTGTATTTTGAGTAGTAATTTCAGGTCACATTAATATGACTCGTCCATTCATTCTGGTTGTCTGATAGTTTTGTCATTAGCATGAAAGAGTTCTTTTGTCAGCATGAGCATGACTTTATACTACTGATTGTGTTTTGTCGTCTTAGTTCTGGTTCTGTTTCATGTGTTTGATTTGAAGTAGTATGGTTGTCCCCTACTTAGAGTATAAGTTTAGCATGAGATTTCTTCAAGTATAGTGTCTCTATTTGTTCCGTCTTGCATCCTCGAGTGATAATATTTATTTAGTATCACTGTGGCCATGTCTTGAATTTCTATCATATTCATATATTTGTCCTTCTGTTCGCTATTTGTAAAATTATGAGAAGCATGTTTGATTTATTGGCTTTCTGTTAGTCATCACTTATGTATTTGGTCTGATATTTATTTTGGCTTATTTTTGGTCTAAATCAGAGGGTTCGTGAACAAAATTTTATCATATTCTTTAGTTGTGCGGGAAAAGGATTTTAAGTGGGGCATGCGTTTTTTTATAACGTTAAATAGTCACATTTACAAATGGCTCCACTGTTCATTTCCTTTATTTGAGTTTGTTTCTATTTTCTTTATTATCCCAAGCATGATGACTGTCCTGCTATGAATATTTTTAGTGAAGTCTGTTATGAGTGTTACTTTGTTCATATATGTATTTGTTTCATTGCCTTGGGTAAATTAACGTAACGATCTGGGCGCACCCCCCAAGTTGCTACACCGCGTACTCGGCCTCTCGAAGGTCTTATACATGTCCTTGGACATCTTTCATCACATTTGTCTTAGAAATAGTGCGGAAATTTAAAAATTTTCACGATAAAGTCAATAAGAAAACTATTTTATAAAACATAAGAAAACTAAGTCTCATCATAAGCCATCTTGTACACATTAATATCATAGAGTCACAACCCTTACATTAAAAGAATGGAAAAGGGCCTAAAATACCCTTGAAATTATTGAAAATTGTACAAAACCACCCTTCATCCATTTATTGGATCCAAAATATCCTTTTTACCCACCTATTGGCTCAAAAATACCCTTGTCATCCACCTTTAGGTTCAAAATTGACCAATTATTTAACGGTTTCAAATTTAAACTATTTATATATTTTTAAAAATATTTGGCGCTCAACTATTGGATACAATTTAATTTATTAATATCATTTATAAACCAACCCACTACCCACCCCTTACTAATTAAGCCTCACCTAATTAATAAATCATTTCTAATATCGAAATCGCCCTAAACATTACTAAAGCACGAAGAAGTTACTGATTCCTTAAAATGACATTCAAAATTATTAGAATCCTAATTGAAACCCAAATTAAATTTAGGTTGAGCCGCTTATTTAGGAGGGCACTTTCAATATGATATGTTTCAAACTTGAATTCGAAAATTATAATTAAAGGTAAAGAAGTAGCACCTCTCAAATTAAATATAATTTTATAAATATTTATTATTTATTTTAAACATTAAAACTTCAATACATTCCTTTTTTTAAAAAGGTTTCTATTAAGTAACATCACATAATTGAGGTGAATGAATAATTTAAGATGAATCCCCAAGGACCACCCCTTAAGGGTCCTTGGAAAGGACCAAACCTTGGCATTAAAGCTGGCAAAACTGTCCCAAATGACGCCTCCTATTGATGCCCCTTTGATTAAACGGAGCCTCGTCATTTGGGAGTGTGGATCCACACTTAGTTGTGGGAGATTAGCTCCCAAAAATGGAGGCCCTGAACAAAACAACGCCCCAACTGGACGCGCTGTCGTTCAAACGACGGTCAGTAGCCCGCAACCGTCGTTTGACACCTACAACTTTTTGTAGGTTTCTCGGCCAAGGCAAGGGCAAGTTGGGAAATTCACCTGAGGTACTAATTAAGTCATGGATAGTTATTATGGATATTATATGGTATATTAAGTTATATAAGAGTCTAAAACCTAGACTTAGACCTCACTATTCAAAACCAAAACCCCAAGATCAAAAGATGTTCTCTCTAGACTCCACTAATGCTTGAACTCAAGATGAAGCTAGGATTGGAGTTCTTCATTGTTTTATCCATCAATTTCCTTCAATTTATTCAATTAAGGTATGTTGATTCATCCTTGATTTTTCTCTCATTCAAGGAGCCTGTTTCTAAAGGCTTTTTCAAATATGTTCAAAAACATAGAAATCTTATTTTTTAAATTCTAAGCATGGTTTTTGCATGAAACAGTTTGAATCAATGTTTTATAAAGTAATTGATGTTAATTGGTGTCTTTTAAATCAAAAATTCCATCTACATTATATGTTGTTGGATCATTGATATGGATTGATTTTTGGCTATATATTGTGTACATTGATATTGGTAAGACCTCTCGTTAAGTAAATTGGTTGAAAAGGCTAAGGAATAATGATGGTGGTGAATGGAAGGCGGTGAGTTGACCTAATTCCTCTATTTTAATATAGAATTGATATTGAATTGTATTGATTGGCATGATACACCTATGGTGGCGATGTGTATGTGTTATATGTGTCATGAACATGGCCTCGTCGGCATTATTATGTGAATTATAGGGTTATCATGTTATAGCTTGTATAGATGAACAATGTGGAGGATGATATGGTATATTTGCATGTGTGATGTGATACTATGATCCATGATAATATGATCCCTCTAAGTGATGGTATGATGATATTGTGTCTTGATTGGTAGACTTAACTCCCTCTACTTGATACATGAAAGTTAAGTGAATGTCATCTCTTGACTAGTTAGGCTTAGGCACCCTTGTCATGGACATGTATGAATGAATGAAAGAATAAAGTCTAGGATCAGTAAAACTAAAGGAGGTGCCCATCTATGAAAAACTTATATGGAACCTTGAATAAGAAAATAAATTTAAGAATCAACAATCCAATGACAAGAGTATTATGAGTTAGTAGAACTTAGTAATGGTACCTTTTCTACTATACCTAGGGAATGAATTACTCTATGAGAATATAGGCAAAGCACGGAGAGTATATGCTTGTGGAGTAGCTCTACTTGATAATGGGACTAGATTAAAAAGAAGCCCTTCATATCCCTCAACCATGTGCCAACATGGGATGAGTCTTAGTTCTACTTTTTGCAAGTAGAACACCTTCCGCGGTGTGGGGTCCTTATGACACCAGATTCCATACCAAACTAGTATGATCTATGTCGGTTAATACCTAATCTCATCATAAGGGATGTACACTCTAGTTATTGGATAAGTTCTACAACGTGTGGATAGTGAAATGGGACGCTATCTACAAATTCCACGAGTAGGATTTGAAGATGCTAGGTGAGTTCCCTAGGTTTTCCAAGACCATTATGTGAAGTTCTCTAATTATTTGATTGTCTCTTAAATGGCTTAATAAATACAGTTGACTTAGTTAAAGCATGATGAATAGAAAGTTTCTTATCTAGGGTAGCTTGATGATTGCTTAGGTATGTTTGAAAAGGGTGTTTGAGCGGTCTCTTCATGTATTACTTAGGTGAGTCTTAAAGTAACTTTAGGTGGAGTGTCTAAATGATAAAAAGGGAATAAATCTAATTTGGCAAGTCTTGAAAATAACTTAAGTGTGTGTGAAGGGGTTGTAGGGGGCGGCCTTTTTCATATCTTACGTAGGTGGGTCTTAGGATAATCCTTGGTAGGAGGTTTAAATGCTAATGTGTATTTTAAATGATTATGGTTGTCTATTATGAACCAATTGACTATGTATTATATGTGTATATTGACTTAAAGATGATTCTTATACTTGTTTTATGTGATTTATATCAAAAGAGCATGAAAAGCATGTTTTAAAGGAAATGTCCGTTTCAAGATTGGTATGTCCTCATATGCTCGAGACATGGACTTATATTTTTAATTTTCCTTTTCTAAAAAACTTTGTAATAGACTGTAGTTATCTTTTCTATTGATGTAAGGGTTGTGATTCTAAGATTTATGTGTCTTAGATGGCTATGACGAGACATAGTTCTTCCTTATATTCTATAAAGTTTTGGACGGTTGTTGTGAAAAGTTTTAATTCCGCACTACTTTTCATATATATGCAATGAATGATGTCTAAGGGCTTGTATAAAACTTTCGAGAGATTGAATAGGCTATGTACTTCTAGGGTATACCCTGGGTCAGTATATTGAATGATAGAAGAATTAAGGATGAAATCATTGTACCTTATTGGTAGAAAGTCCACGAAGTTAGGGCTTAAACTTGAAGAATTTTACCTTCTTAATTCCTTGGAGCTTCAAAGCTTCATCAATGGAGGTTTTGGAGATAAAGAACGGAGAGCTTTTTATTTTTCAACTTGAGGGTTTTGTTTTGATTGGTGAATTTGGGGTAAAGGTGACTCAAAAATCTTTTATAATAAATCCCCAAAGTAACCTACACACCCCTTCACTAAATGGACCTTTTAACCAAGTTTAATTTGACATTAAAACGACACGACCAAATCTCAGACATGGCTACGCGTCGGGGGGAAACCTACTAATAATCTTGGTTTTGGAATTCAATTTGAGTCACAATGGTTCATGTTGAGCCCATGTCACAAGGAAAAAAAATTCCCTTTAAATGGCAGCTGCACGATGCGCCGGTAGCTCCAAAAACATGATGCCATCCTTCTTGCCAAACCTAGGTCCTCCTCAAGGACCCTTTGGTTGGTCCTTGAGGAGTCATGCCAGAAGTTTTGACCCTAAACATGTCCCTTTAGGGTTTAGGGTCATCCACACTGATTTTAGAATCCAAACAACAGATAAAAATTTGCACAATGGTCAAGGACATACTAGCATACACAAGACTAGTTTTCGGACGTCTAGGTCATCCTTTGACGTTTGACCTCAAAACTCTTTAAAACTGAATTCAAAAGCTTGTATTCATTATTTTAACAAGTTATTAACTCAAGAAACTCACGTGAAGCTCTAATTTTATCCTAGTTTATTCTGAGGGTTTATACATTCTCCCCCACTTGAAAACATTCATCCTCGAATGACACTTGCAACACTTTAAACACTTCAAAGAGGTGGAGACTCAAGACTAGAATCCCACCATCATGCATTCAACAATATATTCATTGTATCGTCCTAGAAGGAATATCACTTTGCACATATAACCTCAAAACACAACAATAAATTAGGAACAACATCTACAAAATCACTATGCATTAAGACTCCACATTTCTCATATCACATTTTGGAGAAACTTACTTCTCCACATTATATCATGCATGCTCATAAGTCTATTCATGCAACATTTAGGCAATTTACTATGGAGGCATAACAACATAAATGAAAAGGTCAATAAATCTCATTTTACCATATAAAGATAAACTCATGAAAATAAGCACAATATAAGGAGATCAAGGAAAACTCATTTTCACAAAGACTCCCAAACACATGCATCATGCTTCTAGCAAATTCTAACTCGCAAGCTTGAATAAAATAGAAGAGAAGCGAAAAAATTCATAAACCGTCTACAATGTGAAGGTAGTCTGCATTTTGGCTTGGCAATTGCGGTTAGATTTATGAATATTAAATCAAATCAGAGTATTCCCCAACTATTCACCATACTCCCCCACTTGGGAAAAACTCATCAATTCTATAACAAAAGGGAAAACCATTACTTACGGCACCTTCATCCAAATTTTGTTCCTTGTTAGCTTGGAGAGCATAGAAACGACCATAATTTGGAGAATAGGAACTGTATCGTCACTAAGATCTTTCTTGTCCTTTCTTCCTATAGCCGCCATAGTAGGGCAATGTCTAACCTTGTTATCATTCTTTCCACAACCATAGCACCCACTAGTACCGGATAGACACTTCCCAAAAATCTTCTTTCCACAAGTAGAGAAAGTAGGCTTAACATTTTGAGAACCACCACCCCTCTCATATTTAACCTTAGGGGCATTGGGGACTTCTTTGTTTCGTGTTCTCTTCTTAAACCTAGGTTGATTTTTCCCATCGATTCTTTCTCTCCTAACACCTCTACCCTCCTTTAAAGCTTAGACTCTTCAATGGAGTTAGCATATACAATAATCTTAGATAGAGTAAATATGATTATGGAGCATGACCGTACGACACTCTTCTTTCACAAGGTTGGCAACACTTGTCAAAAAACCAACTCATCTCATCCCTAGGGTTAGACACCAAAGATGTATCATACTTAGACAATAGGGTAAATTTTGAGGAATAATCCTCCACACTCATATTACTTTCCTAAGATTTATAAACTCCTCAACCTTAACTTCTCTCTTCTCACGGGGAAAGTACTTCCCTAAGAATGCTTCCTTAAACTCTTCCCACTCTATAGGACCGGATTCAACCGTCCTATTGTCTTTCAATTGGGTGTACCACACTTGAGAAACTTCCCTCAATTGGAATGAAGCCAACTCTGCCTTCTCCTTATAAGACACCCCCATAGTACTCAACACCTTATAAACATCATCTAGAAACTCTTGGAGACTTTCTCCCACTTTAGAGCCAATAAATGTAGGATGATTCATCCTCACAAAGTCCCTCAACCTAGAGGTCATGGTACTGTCAAGAGCATTCACCCTAGGCTCCACATCTCTATTTGCTTAAGTTGTGATGGCTCGGGCTAGGGTAAGTAGAGCTCATCTAACTTTCTCATTAGTCATGTCTGGGGGAACCACCACAACCTCATTCCCTTGATTTTCTATAGGGACTTGTTCACCTTGAGGAACTTTTCCAACTAGGGGAGGAACTCCATCATTCATTACTCCTTTCTCTACTCTTTTTGCGCGTGTCCTTGTATTCATGTCCTATAAATGCAAGAGAAGAGATCAGAAAAGGACTCTTATAGAACTCAACTCTATGGAATGATACAAGAGTAACGAAGAAAGTGAAACTTCTATCGTCCTATAACCTCTCTCTCATAGATGTGTCGCGACTCACACCGATGAACAAGACTCTACTAGAGATGGTATTATGAGACTTTAGACCCTAAAGACTATTTCACAACATCATGCTCTGATATAACGTTTGTAACGATCTGAGAGCACCCCCCAAGTAACCAAACAATGTAATCAACCACTTGAAGGTCTTATACAAGATCTTAGACATCGTTCATCGCATTTGTCATTGAAATAGTGCAGAAATTTAAAACTTTTCACAATAAAGTCAATAAGAAAATTAAGTCTCATCATAATTCATCTTCACACATTAATATCATAGGGTCACAACCCTTACATTATAAGAAACTTATAGTCTAATACAAAGTCTTTAATAAAGGAACACTAAAAACATAGTCCACGTCCTCGAACATATGAGGACATATCAATCTTGAGAGTAATCTACTTCGCAAGCTTCAACTTCTAGAAATCAACACTTTCCACCTACATTTTAGACATAGGGAAAAATATGGAATTAGCACAACTTATGATCTAAGTATGGTGAAAATGCAAGAAAATCATGCAAAAGGGAAATTTAATTAAAGATATGTTTTCATTCTCCTTTAGAAAAAAGCTTATAAAACAAGTAGAAGAACATCTTCAATTGAATGTTCACTCATATCAGATAAAACCACAATCATTAAGTAACCCATTTGTCCATATAAACCATCTACCTAAAGTTATCCTAAGACTCACCTATGTAAGATATGAAAAGACCGCCCATACAACCTCTTCAATGCACACCAAAGCACTCATTAAGACTACAAAAGGTAAGAACGTTTCTAATTCAATACCCCTTTACTAAGTGAACATTATTCATTCAAGTACTAAGCAGGACAACAAAGTCTACCAACACAAGATACAACATCGTTCTATAAAGACTGTTCTTAGTCCTTCATTATCCTATCTCAACATATGGACAAAGATTACTTTATATCATAACATTATAGCACCCATACAAGATCATATAGACATCACACGAATACTTTTACCTGGTACATTCACGTATACCACATTATCCTTCACATTGTACCCCCATATAATCCTTTGCATGATGATATAATAATTCACATGATAATGTGGACAATACCATATTCATAAAAATTATAACAATTAAGAACTGCCACTTTAAGTGGACCATACGAATCAATAGCAATTCGATATCAATTCTACATAGATAAAGAAATTTTCTTAACTTACAACCTTAAAATAGCCACAATCACCATCCCTACACATCTCCAATAATTCCACATAATAATAGAACTTAACAATTACAATGTCCATAAGACTTGACCACTAATTCACTCATATCAATGATTTAACTGAGCCCAATATAGATATAAATACTATAAAGAAAACTATGAACAATTCCAACAATGATGAACATATAACTCAATAGCCCATAACAATCTAAACATGAATTCAACATAATTAGATCATAATCAATGTACCCCCTTTAGAGGCAAAATTAAGAATATAAGGAATGCATGGGTTCATGGAATTTTTTTTATCATAAATTCATCAATTAACATTGAATACTTCATAAATCATCATTTTAAGCCTTTTCATGCAATAACCCAGGCTTAGAATTAAAAATAGGATTTTTATGATTTTTGAGATATTTTGAAAAGCCTTTGAATTGGCTCCTTGAATAATAGAAGAATCAAGGGTGAAATCATCATACCTTATTGGTAGAAAGACCACAAACTAGGGTTGAAACTTTGATAATTTGACCTTCTTCCTTAAAGCTTCAAAGCTTATGAGGTTTTGGAGAGAGAGAATGGAGAGTTTTTTATTTTTCAACATGAGGGTTTTGTTTTTATTGGTGAAATTATGGTAAGAGTTACTACAAAACCATTTATTGTAAATTCCCAAAGTAACTAAAACACCCTTACACTAATTGGACCTTTTAAACAAGTCTAATTTGACTTTAAAACAATGCGACCAAATCTCGAACATAGATGCGCGTCGCAAGGACACCACCAAATCTTGGTTCTACAATTTAATTTGAGGCAGATTGGTTTGTGTTGATCCCACATCTCAAGGAATTTTTTTCCCTTTATGTTGAAGCTGCGCGACGTGTCAACGGATCCAAAAATAGGCTCCCTCTCTTGGCAGCCTACTTTCCAAACCTTAGGTCCTCCTCAAGGACCCTTTGATTGGTCCTTGGGGAGTCGTGCCTAGACATTTTGACCCTAAACATCTCCCTCTAGGTCTTAGGGTCATGTCCATTGATTTTTAGACTCCAAAAAACCCCTAAAAATATGCACAATAGACAAGTACACACTAGCACACACAAGACTAGTTTCCGGACATCTAGGTCGTCCTTTGACATTTGACTCAAAACTCTTTAAAATTGACTTCAAAAGTTACTAATCATTATTTGAAAAATTTATTAACTCAAGAAAATCACGTGAAGCTCTAATTCATCCTAGTTCATTTTGAGGGTTATTACTATTAAGTTAGTTGGGTGGTAGCTTTTTTCATTTTATTTTAGTTTGTTTCACTAGTTTATTACCTTCTCAAGGTCTTTTACCTTGGATAATTCATTTTTTGGGGTTTTAATGTGAGCTTAATTTGAGTATGTGATGGTCTTATGACCCTTAAAATGAACTACGATAATCTAGAGCCTCACATGTATTTTATGAGTTAATAACTTGTTTATAAAGTGTAATAACTTGTAATAGCTGGTTTGAATAAGTTTGAAGTCAAAAGTCAAAGAACAACCAAGACGTCCGAAAACTGGTCTTTTGTGTGCTACTTTGTATGTTTGCCCTGTTTTTAAGTGTTGTTTGGAGTCTGAAATGATAGGAGGGGACCCCAGTATCTAGATGGTAATGTTTAGGGTCGAAATGTACTAGTATTACTCCCAATGACCACCCTAGGTGTCCTTTAGGTAGACCCAAGCATTGGCCAAAGGCTTCCAAAACAGTCTCATTGACAATTACATTTGACGCCCCTTAAACCAATCGATGCCCTATCAAAAAGGGGTGTGTATCCACACTTTATTAGGGGATCTTAGAACCCAAATAAGGGAGCCTTGAAAAATACAATGGAGCACCAGGATAAGCCACTGTCCTGTTGACGCACCGTCAATGGTGATCGTTGATGGCACCTACAGTTTACTGTAATGTCTCGTCCAAGTGAGGGGTGAATTGGGAAGTTCACCACACGTCCTAAGAGGGTGCACTTTATTTTACCTATTTTGGGGTATTTTAAGTTAGTTAAAACAATGAAACACCAAATTAGAAATCATTCTTAAAACAAAGCCTTTCCATCAAAAATAAGATTCTCTCTAGAACTCCGTTGGAGACCAAGCTCAGGATCAAGCTAGGGATGGATTTTCAAACGATTCTTTCTCCAAATTTTGTGGTATTTTCTTATATTAAGGTGTGGTAACCCTTTATCCTTGGATAACATTTTATCTAAGGAGTTCTAACAATGATTTTTTAATGTGTTTCAAAATTCCCATTTTCCAGTCTAAAATTGGGTTCATTTTCAAATGGTTATTAAAGTCATTGTAATTATAAATTAATGTTTAATAAATGTTTTAAGGTGATTTTCCATGTAATTCCTTGAAGAACCCATGATCTCCCTAATCTCTCTATTTAGCCTATAAAGTGGGTTTTGTGATCTTCTTTAGATATTAATTGAATTATACTTATAGTGCGATGTAATGTTGAATACTATACTATACATACATACATGCATACATAAAGTATAAGCGGTCGTATCAAGTAGAGAACCCAATTGTTAGGTTGGGGTCAATCCCACGAGGAAAAAATTGTTTAGACTTAACCTTAGACTCGATTACGTCTATTTAGTCAAGTCCTTTCCAAAAACAGTTAATTAAAAGAGGGGGGGGGGTTGTGAAAAAAACATGCTCAATTATTTCTAAGTAAACAAGTAGCAATAAAACTTTGATTGTTATCATGTGATGAGAGAAACTAGGGTGTAAATGTTCCCCACAGGTTCATAACGCTGTAATACTACCTATAACAATTCTTTCCTAGTGTCTTACATGAAATATAATAAGCTAGATATCTCTAATTCCTTGGTCTGACAACTAGAGAATTTCACTCCGTACCTTGGTCCGGCTACGTGTGTTTGAATTACTAAGCCTTACCTTTTACCTCACATTAAGCATCATATTCAATGTATGGCTAAGTTACTACTTCACACCAATTGAAACTAGCCTATTAGATAGTGTATGCTAAATCAATGTTGATAATTCATTTCCTATTAATTACATCCTTGGTCCGGCAAGTAGAAAGAATAATCAATATATGCAAGACCCTATTCTCAATTGTTATCTAGCTAGTTTCACCTTGATAATCACCCATGGTTCCCACAACCCTAGTTGTTGATTTAGTTACCAATGCTTAGAAACACACAATTCATGGTTGTTAAATAAGAATTCATGTACTTACTTTGACAAGTTTTAAGAAAATCTAGAAATAACACTTGAATTAACAAAAATATTTTGAGAATTGATTTCGGAAACTTGAAGTAATTCCCAAAATCAAAAAATCAACTTCCAATAACAAGAGTATGAAAAATAGTAAAAAGTCTAACCCCAAAAATAAGGTTTTAAACCCTATTTATATTAACAAAGTCCTAAATCAAAAGGAGTTTAAAATAAGGAAAGTCTATCCAGAAACACTTCTTTAATCGACGATACCACTGACGGTTTGTCGATGGAACGACGGACCGTGGACTGCCTCCATCAGTCCATACATAGCATCTTCTTCAGCATTCATCCTTGCGTCTTCTCTGTTACAATTGATGGACCAACATCACGGTCCGTTGATACACTTACGGTCCGTCGATGCCTCCGTTGTTCCACACTTAGTTTTTCTTCAACTTCGGGTACAAAGAATAATCTCTAATCTGATCGACGATTTGCCAAGACAGTTTGTCGATCAATTGATGGACCGTCGATCCTTCTGTAGCCCCACAATTAGTCAGAATTCCCCGAGTTTCTTCCAGATGCTTGGACCTCCAGTCGACGATCACCACCTAGGACCGGTCGATGGGACGACGGGTCGTCGATGGCCTTGTTAGTCACCTATTCTGCACAATCTTGTGCATTTCTATTTTGAATGACTTTCCTGCAAAACACAGATAAAAACCTTTTAAATTACTACAAAAAGGCCCTAGACACATTAAACTTAAGGGAAAAATTAAAGGTACCGTGAAACAACGGCACATCAACACCCTCAACTTAAATTCGTTGTTTGTCCTCAAGCCACACACTATGACTTATTACAACACTTTTGTACAAAAGTATCCTCATTTAAGCTTTCGCAATCATACCCGTATGCACCGACACCTCTCCTCTTTTAACTCTCACCAAGGTACAAACTTTCTAAAATTGCAACTAGTGCCCTCACCTCAAAAAAAAATCCTCATTTTCCACAAAGTTATTTCAAATTTGAGTATAAGGATCATTATTCAACACTCACTCTCCAAACAACTTCACACCTAATTGATACTTGTCGCCATAGGCTTGCTCTTATTTTCACTGCTTTAAGTTCACCATATTAGACTCTTAGGATGATGATATGACTTTCTTGGCTTGTAACATAGGCTCAGGGTTAGGTATGGTACATATGGATACATTTTAGTGACTTGTTGCGCTCCTTGACATTACAGCTAAGTGTCCTACCTCTTTCATTGTCTATTATGCCCTATTCTTCCTTATCTTGTATTCTTTGCCTTGTTTTCTCCTTTCTTTCTCCTTTTGTGAAAATGACTTTTCTCTTTTTTTTTTAAATTCTCCACTTGATTTCAACTTTGATTGAGTCACTTCTCTTCTTCACTATTTCTTTTCATTTTTCTTTTCACATTAATTATTTCAACCCCACTTTTCGGAACATGACTCATAATAGAAACACACCCTCAACTTGGCTTTTCCATGAGTCGAGGTAAACAATACCCAAGGTTGGGTCATGGCCAAGACGAGATTGGTTTCTTCATTAGCCACCCTCAACTTATGCTTTTGGCCTATGTTGAGGTGCACATGTCCAAAAGGGGACCAGGGCCAACACGTTATACCTAGAAAAGATGAGTTGGGGTAGAAAAGAAAGGTCCATTGTAAGCACAAAATATTTGGATCAAAAAAGGGATTAATTTCATTTGGTTTTCTTTCATTTAGGCTAAAGATTGGATAATTTGAATCAAGGCCTATGATTTTTTCCTAATTGTCTAACACATATTACTTTTGCAGGACTAACTGGGCAAGTTTTAGCTAGAGACCAATAGTGGACTATTCAACTTTCCTCACACCTACTAGTTTATCGGACACCTAGTTCGAGTGTTATATTCAGGGTCATGCAATGGTGTATCTCTCTGTCATACTTAGATACAACACATTCAACGTTCACTATGCCTTATCATGCAAGCATTCTCTTCAGAATGGGATATCATTGTATTTATCCATCATGCTTCAGATTTCACATTCATACTTTGTACAAGATACTAAACATGCAGATTCAACAGTAAAATAAGTCGTCTCTTGAAGAAAAAGAACACAAGCAAGAAAACCCGAAGAGAGGATCGTGAGTTGGGCCACTCAGGCTTCACCCTACTCACTTTCCATTTACCCCACCCAACAAGAAAGCATCCAATTGTCCCCAATGCATAAAAAATATAAAACAAGGTGGTAGGTGAAGCAAACCTTAGGCGCATAGCGCTGAAGGACAACAAGATAGCGGGACCGGTTCCTCAGGACCCGCTCTATATGTAGTAGGGACACCATCAGTAGTCTGTGCAGCAATGACAACACCCTCAGTGGTGCTCCTTTTAACATCATGAAGCTTGGAGCTAGACGCCCCAACAGCTAACTCACGAGCCCTTATCTACCGGGCCTCGTTATCTACAAAATAAGCTCTTCTTGCGGCCTCCATATCATTGTGCTCACTGTCTATGGACCAGTGCCTCTTGGCACACTCATGTGGAGGGGGAGGGGGCATAGTTGTGGTCTCTTAGCAACTTATCCTTAGCAATTCTGCAGGTGTGGACTTAGGCCCCGATACCCGTACGTCCAAAATGGCATCAACATTATCCCTCAGACTCGCCACAAAATCCTAGAGAGTCGTCAAATCAATAGTGGGGGATGGCCATGCGAGTACTCTAAATTGAAAAGCATTGAGGCGTTGGTGAACCGCCTGAATCTTCCTCTCCATCTGCAGGGCAATATTCTTCTCAACCCGATCCTCTACCTCGACAATTGACTTCTGCATCCAAGGCTGGATATGATGCAGCAATGTGGCTATTTGTGCCTCTAGCTTCTGGACCCTAGCAATCAGGACTAGTGTTGCGGAAGGTTTAAAACAGAGGAACTCGCTGCTGCAGTAGTGCCCAGGCAGACTTAACCAGGGAGGTGTCGGTAGGCTCGAAAGTAGCATGATTAGCCACTTAGGCTTTCTCTAGCGTATCTGTGAGGTTCTCACCCAACGACTTCACCTCCACTCGGGGCCATCTATTTGGCCTCGCCTCATTGGCTTCATCCCTGATGAGACCTATGTCTATTGTTCTGGTACAAGTACGAGAACACTATGTTCCAAATGGGTACTCTAGTAGCCCTGCACAACTCCTTTTGTGAAAATGACTCTTCTCTTATTTTCTCCTTTCTTTCTCCTTTTCTGAAAATGACTCTTCTTTTATTTTTTTTTAAATTCTCCACTTGATTTCAACTTTGATTGAGTCACTTCTCTTCTTCACTATTTCGTTTCATTTTTCTTTTTACATTAATTATTTCAACCCCACTTTTCGGAACATGACTCATAATAGCAACACACCCTCAACTTGGCTTTTCCATGAGTCGAGGTAAACAATACCCAAGGTTGGGTCATGTCCAAGATGAGATTGGTTTCTTCATTAGCCACCCTCAACTTATGCTTTTGGCCTAAGTTGAGGTGCACATGTCCAAAGGGGGACCAGGGCCAACACATTATACCTAGAAAAGATGAGTTCAGGTAGAAAAGAAAGGTCCATTGTAAGCTCAAAATATTTGGATCAAAAAAGGGATTAATTTCATTTGGTTTTCTTTCATTTAGGATAAAGATTGGATAATTTGAACCAAGGCCTATGATTTTTTCCTAATTGTCTAACACATATTACTTTTGCAGGACTAACTGGGCAAGTTTTAGCTAGAGACCAATAGTGTGAACTATTCAACTTTCCTCTTACCTACTAGTTTATCGGACATCTAGTTCGAGTGTTATATTCAGGGTCATGCAATGGTGTATCTCTCTGTCATACTTAGATACAACACATTCAACATTCACTATGCCTTATCATGCAAGCATTCTCCTCAGAATGGGATATCATTGTATATATCCATCATGCTTCAGATTTCACATTCATACTTTGTACAAGATACTAAACATGCAGATTCAACAGTAAAATAAGTCGTCTCTTGAGGAAAAAGAACACAAGCAAGAAAACCCGAAGAGAGGATTGTGAGTTGGGCCTACTCAGACTTCACCCTAACACTCACTTTCCATTTACCCCACCCTAACAAGAAAGCATCCAATTGTCCCCAATGCATAAAAAATATAAAACAAGGTGGTAGGTGAAGCAAACCTAAGGCGCATAGCGCCAAAGGACAACAAGATAGCGGGTCCGGTTCCTCAGGACCCGGTCTATATGTAGTAGGGACACCATCAGTAGTCTTTGCAGCAATGACAACACCCTCAGTGGTTCTCCTTTTAACATCATGAAGCTTGGAGCTAGACGCCCCAGCAGCTAACTCATGAGCCCTTATCTACCGGGCCTCGTCATCTACAAAATAAGCTCTTCTTGCGGCCTCCATTTCATTGCGCTCATTGTCTATGGACCAGTGACTCTTGGCACACTCACGTGGAGGGGGAGGGGGCGTAGTGGTGGTCACTTAGCAACTTATCCTTAGCAAGTTCTGCAGGTGTGGACTTAGGCTCAGGTACCCGTACGTCCAAAATGGCATCAACATTAGCCCTCAGACTCGCCATAAAATCCTAGAGAATCGTCAAATCAATAGTGGGGGTTGTCCATGCGAGTACTCTAAACTGAAAAGCATTGAGGCATTGGTGAACCGCCTGAATGTTCCTCTCCATCTGCAAGGCAATATTCTTCTCAACCCGATCCTCTACCTCGACAATTGACTTCTGCATCCAAGGCTGGATATGATGCAACAATGTGGCTATCTGTGCCTCTAGCTTCTGGACCCTAGCAATCGGAACTAGTGTTGCGGAAGGTGTAAAACAAAGGAACTCGGTGCTGCAGTAGTGCCCAGGCAGACTTAACTAGGGAGGTGTCGGTAGGCTCGAAAGTAGCATGATTAGCCCCTTAGGCTTTCTCTAGCGTATCTGCGAGGTTCTCACCCAACGACTTCACCTCCACTCGGGGCCATCTATTTGGCGCTGCCTCATTGGCCTCATCCCTGATGAGACCTATGTCTATTATTCTTGTAGAATTACGAGAACACTATGTTCCAAATGGGTACTCCATTAGCCCTGCACAACTCAAAATCATACAAAGAAAAGAGTAAGTTGTCAAGGCCTTAAAAGCCCTCTAATGGATAACCGACAGTAACAACCTCAAAAAAATCAATCTCAAACCTAGCGACCGTAGCAGCAACCAAGACCACTCTATCCCACATAAGTATGTTGTTTGAAGCTATGGGGGATAGGCACTAGAGCACTAAAAGCTAGCTGCGCTTTGCTACAAACGTGAGGTTGACCTTCTTGATAAGGCCTCTAGGGTTCAGCACCCAGTCTTTTCCCTCACGGCCTACTGGTATGTGTTGGGCAATCCATCTCTTGGTGGTCTCTCTCAGAGTCTTGTCTTGCTGGAAATGGCCCTGCTTAAACACATCCCACCTATAATCAAACTCAGGGGTGAGGGTGACCCGTTTGTCATCGGTATCTACACCGTATATAAAATGGAGAATGGTAGGCAAGGATATATCCACCCGGCAGCCACAGACTTGAACATATGTAAGTGGTGCCTGTTTGGTGGGATTAGACCTCCTATCAAAAAAATCCCTGAGATTCGCTATGTAAGAAGTGTAGAACTCTCGCACCAACTCCTCACTGTAGCGTCTCATGCTCCTAGCAATCCACTCGAGCTGGTGGTGAATGGAGAGGTCATGTATAGCATGGACAGTGTGTAGACTCCATGTAAGAACCCGGCGCTCAACTATCAGAGTTCGAGTCATGACCCCCTTATCATTGAGAAGCTTGGCATCCATGTATATCTGGTGTTTCCCCTCTATGCACCACCACTTAGGTTGATCAACAACCGGTGAAGGATCCTTATGTGGGGGTGACGGAGCATCCTTCGAACTGTGGGACTTATCAGACAAAGCAGGGTAGGCAGGTGCATCCGGAACAACGGCACCCTCTGAATAAGAACTGGAGGAAGTGGCCTCATTTGACACTTTGGAGTGGGCTGACTCAGCATCGGAAGCCTCCTCGGAGCCAGACACACCTTCAGAACCCGAGGCAGACCTAGAGGGTGTGTCGGTCACTGTGCTCTCCTCATCGGACTGGGAGACTGACTACGCAGGACGCCATCTTCTTGGGCATGCCCTGAGTAGTCCTATAAGCACGTGTCGGTGTCTGGGTGCCTAGTGGCACGACCTTGGACCGTCCTCTGGAGTAGACTAAATCCGGATTGGGGGCCATTGGTACCTGCAAGGGAGAGTTATTATATTCATTGTAGTCATCCTATACACATAAAAGAAGCAAAAAACATATTTGGAACAAAAAGGTACAGTGAAATGCAGAACAACAGAATTGAACGAGGGGCATTATCGATGGTCCATCAATGAATCGACGGTCCGTCGATAGGGTCCGTCAGTGGACACTTAGCACATTTTAGAGGTTACAAGTCCACATAACTTGCAATTAGAAACGACGGGCATGCAGAATGGCCCGTCGATGAAAGGACGGACTATAGTCCAGTTCCGTCGTAGGACACTTAGACAAATTCATAATGAAGCAGAAATAAGGGTTTCAGTTAGGAACAACAGACGTGCAGAACGGCCCGTCGATCAATAGACGAACTGTAGTCCACATCTGTCTTCCTAGAGTTCGACAAATATGGCGTGCAACTATCGATGGACCCCATCGACGGTCCATCGATTGGTCGATGGTCTATAGACGGTGTCTCGTACTATCAGTCAGAGACAGATTTTTGATCCGTACTTGGCACCCCTCAAAGGAAAATTCCAAGCATATCTGTCACGATCGAAATCTAGACCCTAGACGAGACTTGCGTCATTGACCTCTCAGAGGTCTCAGACAAGCCTACATACGTCATCGTTACTTCATCTAGGTTAATTTTAGCGGAAAATTAGAACTTTTGTTTACTGAAACTTTATATTGGAAAATATTGATCTCACATAATACTATCTACGTAAACTCATAAACATTCACAATAACCATCTAAATCAAGATAATCAAATGAAAGATATAGTCATAAACATAGAGTTGCCAAACTGGCACTAATACAATGTTTGAAAGTGAATACGAAAGAAACGCTAGTGGAACATACTTTACTAGCTCATGCCTACGTCTACACTAGAATAAATCAGTAAACATCTGTAACATTCTGGAAAATTTATATCTAGTTAAGATCCCTATAGGTCTTTAAGAATGAGTATTGGGGATACATAGACTTTCCAATGCCCAATATTGAGAAATATTGGGCATAGTATAGAAAATTGGCTAAGGGGTACTAGCCAATTTCTATATAATACCCAATAAAAAAAATATAGGGTATATTAGAAAATATTGTCTTAAAGGGTGTTTGAAGTATGTCTAAATATCAATGAGCTTGTTTAGAAAATGTACCTACAATGAAGACCTTAAGCTAAAACTCAGAAATTCATCAGCTGCAAACACATTAGGTACTAGGCATCCAATTGTCAAGCCTAGTACCCTAATTACATAACCATTTTAAATGATAATGTTGAGTGAGTAGTGCCCAAGGACATAGTGAGGGTCCTTGGGTCAATAAGTAAACATTCCCACATGAACCATAAATAATAGTTAGTTAGGGAAGTACAACCAACCCATGTGCAAGCCATGTGCAAGACATGTGAAGAAGCTGCCAAAGGAGGGGACCAGCTTAACCGAATTCGGTTAGAGTAGTAAGGGGTAAAACGTGCACAAGGGACAAATCAATGTGAGGCCTAACTTCCTAACCAAATCAAGGTCCTAACTAAATGTCCTAACTAGCTAAATAAGCTAGGACTAACCAAAATGGACCCATTAGTGAACTCAAAAACCTAGGACCAAAATAGGGTTGACACTAACCTAGTACTAGTTAAAGAGACAACCTAGTACCTAGCCTGGATGGTCCAAAAGGTTAGTTATGGTCCTAATAACTTAGGGTACTTTAGTAATTCCCCTAGGTTACTTGATTAATTAATTTAGCGAATTAATTAATTAATTTAAAATTTCTAAAACCGAATATAAAAAGGAAATTTTCAGATTTCGGTTAAGACAAGAAAGGGACAACCTAGTACCTAACCTCGGATGGTCCAGAGAGTTAGTTAAGATCCTAATGACTTGAGTGTACTTTATTAATTACCCTAGGCTACTTAATTAGTTAATACATCAACTTAATTAATTAATTTAAAGGGGGAAAACCGAAATCACAAAATAATGTCCAGATTTTGGTTAAGACAAAAAAAAAAGACAACCTAGTACCTAACCTAGAATGGTCCAAAGGATTAGTTATGATTGTAACGCTTAAGGGTACCTTAGTAATTATCCTAGGTCACTTAATCAATTAAATTATATATTTAATTAATTAAATTGAAGGGTTCAAACCGAAATTCTTATGCTAACCTAGTACAATTCAAGAAACATCCTAGTACTTAACCTAGGATGGTCCTAAAAGGTTGATTATGATTCCAATGACTTAGGGGTACTTTAGTACTTACCCTAGGTCCCTAAATTAATTAAATTAAGGATATAATTAATTAAAATAAAGTCAAAATATTGACCAGAACCATAGTTAATACCAAAATTCAAGATTTTGGGTCAAGTCAACGTTCTCCTATGTTTAGTCAACTTAGGAGGGGCTTTTTAGTAATTAGTGAATTAATTTATTTAATTAACTTATTAAAAACTAATTTGAATGAGTCAATATCAGTTTATAAGACTTAGTATCACGTTCAACCTTATCGTAAAGGCGACACAATAACAGTAAGCAACGAACGAAAGAAAAAAACCGAAAATTTATCGATTTCTCTAGGGTGATTTCAAGGTTTCTTCAAGGTTTCATTAAAGTTGGTCTTTGTACATTAAAGTTCTACACAAGGTATGGGTTTATCTCCTAGACTTCTTTCTCCAAGAGAACTTTCTTTCGAATAATTCAAAGACCTTGAAAACTAGGATTGTTTCCCGCCGTTCTTGTCGAACTACTTTCCCTAGTATCTTTGTTAGGATTTCAATGTTGAATAGGTTAGAAATCATGTTGTTGGTATGTGGTGATGGCTGATCTTAATGTGTATGGTCTTTATTAAATAATTATTGAATGAACCTATTAATTGGACTCGTTTGATACAAAGCGTTATTATTTGAATTAAAGGAATTATGTTAAAGATATGTTGGAAAATGTTATGTATGAAGATTTTACAGTCTTTTGTGCATACTTTTTTGTTAATGTGACATTATAAAGATGAGATATTCATCAAATGCTAAAATGATATCGTCCAAGTTGTTTAAAAAACGTTATGCCTAAAGTTATGTTATAAGGTTAGCTAAAAAGCTCTGTGTGAATTCATAATTTGAGTGAATGTTTGGCTTATGTCAGTAAAATGGCTAACAAAAACATTGTTCCAAATTTAAATGGGAATTGGCTATAATGTTATCTCTAAATAAGTAAAATATTGGCTAATGAATATTGTATCACAAATGGAGCATGATTGACTAAAACTTTTGCTTATGCCAACAAAACAGTTATGAAATCTAAAGACATGCTTATGCCAATACTAATCTTATGCCAATAAATTGGCTAACACTACATTGCCAAACAAGTTGTTGGGAATTGGCTATAATATTATGTTAAATAACTAAAAGATTGGCTAATGTATAATGTATAAAAACTTAAGCATGTTGAACATGAAAATTGGCTTATGCCAACAAGTATGGTTACGAAATCTATGCCCAATTGTTTATGCCAATACTAATTGTATGTCAATACAATTGCTAACAATACATTGTCTAAAATTGATGTATGTAAATGACTATAATATTATGTTAAATATTTAAAAGATTGGCTAATGGTTCATACATATTAAATTTAAATATGAACATACGTAAAATTGGCACATGCCAACAAAAATGATTATGTAGTTTAATATTCAAAGGTTGAGGTCAATACTAATCATATGTAAATATTGTGTAGTTAGAGTATCAAATGATGATATAAGAACTTCTAAGCTAATTCAATGAACCCATAATCAAGGGCATGCCACTCATTGGGACAACTCCCAACATTCTCTACAAGAATGACATATGAACTCATGAAACTCATTAAATGAAGTGATCATCGTCCGTAAACGATGATATGAATCTACTACACTAAAGTAAGTAAGTAACGTGAGTTAGAACATAATTAAAGGGGTCTAAATAAAGTAAGTGACCAGAAGGGGGTGTTAAAAGAAGTGAGACAAGTGTCACTTACACCTGAGCTACTATGTTAAAACAATACTCACGTATGAAGGTGTTAGAATGTGTGAGACCAGTCTCATTAACACTAAAGGATGATATGTAAGGAAAATTCACATTTTATCAATGTAAAGTAAGGATGACTAGTCATCAATTGAGTAAATAAATCTCAATCTAGAAGCAAGCCTCCATAATGCTTGAGTCGCCACTAAAAGATACGAAAGAAATGGACATTCACGTAATGAGGTGAGTAATTATGTTAATCTATGATGCAAATGAAAATGGTGACAACATGATAAGAGGCTAAGATGAATGGTGAGACAAGTCTCAACCAGGCCTAAGTAAAGGTCACTAAAAGTACTCATCTAAGAGAGTGTTGAATATCAAGAGACAAGTCTCAATCATAATCTATATGTAAGTGTAAGGACAATTCACACTTAATACTAATGATGAGATGAGAAATCATCTAATGAGCAATGATGCCCTCATGCTAGAAACCATCTTCTATGATGTGTGAGATGAATGTAATGGAACTTTATACTGAGCACTGATAGGCTAGCTATGAGTTGCGATTCCTTCTTTCGGGAAGGCAGAGGTTCGTATAAATCTCATAAGATGAGACTGTTCGTTTAGGCGGGTATGGGTCTCCTTATATCCCCAAGTCTATGAACCTATGCTGCCAACATAGGGTTCTAGCAGCGTTCAATTCCCTTTATACGCTAGCATGTTTTGGTTTCACCTTGTCGAGTGACTCCACCACTTTTCGATTTGGGGAAGACACCAGATTTTATGATGCTCACATGATCTATGTCAGTTAAGGTTGAAGTTCTTCAATTTATGAAAGATTTGTCCAAGACAATCAGGAGGTGAAATCAGATTCAAGTAATGACATTAAGTTATTTTTGGTCATTGCACTTCATGATTCCGATGAGAATCTTAAACTTCATCCTAGGTATAGTTGGTGTTTAAATAAGCCTAGGAATGAATGAAATGAATAATGTGAAGTACGAATGAATGAATGAAGCAGACTCTGTGTTTGCTAAAGAAGGCCCTCGAGTTGAGGTCTCATATGTTGGGCCCTCATGTGAGATGTCTTAATGCTACATCAACGATTCCAAAGTCTCGTGTATATGAAATGTAAAATATATAAAACATGAAAGTAATGAAATCAATTGCATGATCAACAGAGAGTTGGTTATGAAAGGTAATGAATATATAGTGTAAAGAATGACTCACTATAAGGTAGGGAAATCATTCGTTAGTCCTTGGATTACTTACATCGATTTACTATGGGTATGGGACTATAATGAATCATTCAGCTTGTAAGTAAAACATAGGACCAAAAGAATTATTGAATTACACAACAAGAAGAATAAAGAGACTGAAAAATGGATCTCTCTGTCTAAGAGGATCAAAACTCTCAAATCTTCGCCCGAGTTGTTCTAAAATTATGTTGATTATATTAATGTCTTGTAATCATATAGAAAATGAGTTATATGCTTTGAATGCATTAAAATACATCATATTCATACCACAATTCATAATAACGATTTAGGAAAGTCTAGTGACTAGGCTTTCCAGAAATAACATGTTATTTAGGAAGAGCTTTCTTCGATCAATCATAGACTTATGTGTATGTGTGCATAAACCCATACTTAGTACAAGTGGTGTACTAACCCCTACTATTTACTATTTTATAAATGTAGGTTAAGGGACAGATTGACGACCCTTGCAGCGGTTTGGACATCACCATTTCTCCAGACCATTTGGTAGGTCCTCTTGATTTTGAGGATGCTACAATTTTAGTCTAGCCTTAGTTTTAGACAAAGCTAGTGGATGTTGTCCCTATCGTTTATTTTGTACTTTTGTTTCGAAGCTTTTGTAAAAAGGTCATGTTTGGCAAATGTATTTATGATATATTCTTATTGTTTTTAATTGATTCTTATGATAGATGGTTGTTACATTTATGTTGAGCTTAGTATATGATGAATTCATTAAATAACTATATGAAGTCTGTATACATCATACGTTTAAAAGGTTTAAATTTTCTGCTAAAATTAAGCATATGAATGTGATGAATGCAAGATGAGGATTGTCTACGACCTCTGAGAGGTCAACGACGCTGGTTGCAATCCGGATTCTAGAATCCCAGTCATGACAGCATCCTCAAAATCATGAGGGCCTACCAAATCCGGATGAAAGCTCCACGTCCGGATAACTTATACGTCGACTCGTAATCTCTAATATCCAGCTGCACCTACACCTAAAAGTAGATAAATGTATGGAATTAGTACACACTTGTACTAAGTATGGCTATATGCAAGCACACACTACGGACATGCATGATTTAGAATAGTTCTCTCCTAACGATATGAGTTATGGAAAGTCAAGTCAGTGGACTTGCCAAAATCAGATTATTAAAGTCATGCCATGAGAGTAACATGCATCATCATACGTATCATATTACACACAACACATAACATGTTGCATATAGCACATAACATATTGCACATGTCACATATCATAATTCATTTCATTCGTTCATATGCCATGAGACCCTGGAACCACGGACTTAATATCAGGACATCCAAAAATGAGGGCTCAACATATGGGACCTCAATTAGGGATCCTTCTTTAGAAAACACAGAGCCTAATTCATTCATTCATACGTACTTCATTTCATTTAATTCATAGGCTAGTGTAAACACCATCTATACCTACGATGTAGTGTGAGACTCTAAAAGGGTTCACTGTGCAATGACTAAGAATGACCTAGTGTAATAACATAAGTCTAGTTCACCTTTCGATTATCCTACCCAAACATCTTTGGCATCGTTCATTTCATTCTGTGTATTACATGAGGTTGGCCTCATTCTTTCTTTGGCACTTTCACTTTATCCGACATATATCATGTGAGCATCATGAAATCCAGTGTCTACCCCACACCTAAAAGAGGTGGAATCACTTGCCAACGTGAAACCAAAACATGCTAGTGTATAGACGGAGTTGAACCCTGTTAAATCCCTATGTTGGCTGCATTGGTTCAAAGACTAGGAGATATAAGGAGACCCATACACGTCTGGACGGACAATCTCATATCATGAGAATTACATGAACCTCTGCCTTCCCCAAAGAAGAAATCGTCATTCATAGCTAGCCTATCAGTGCTCAGTATAAAGTTTAATTACATTCATCTCATACATCATAGAGCTGGCTTCAAGCATGAGGATATCATAGATCATTAGATGATTTCTCATCTCATCATTATTATTAAGTGTATATTAACTTCAATACTTTCATTAGAGTGTTCATAGAAACTGGTCTCTTCATTAACTTACATTCTCATAGGTGTTTACGGTTTGGTAACATTTACTTAGGATCATTTGAGATTGCTCTCATATTTCACATTAGCCTCTTATCATATTGGGACCACATTCATTATCCTTAGCACGTTTACCCTTCATAATTACTCATTCCTTTTTACGTGAATGTTCATTTCATCATATGCCAATGCACTTGGCCTTTTAGTGTGTTTCACACTCTTACTTAACCCTTTTGGGTCACATCATTCATCACATAACATCTTAGGTTCACTTACTTTATAAATGTATGCTGGACTTATGAGTCCACACACACAAGCCATGAGGCTTTATTCGTAATTCGTCTAAGTGATTCATACTTTCCCATGATTATGTGGTACAAGACTTATGCATCTTGTAAGTATGTCAAAATCTCTGGTTTGATCCTTAAAGGCGGCATTCATTTTATTATTTATTCACGTACGACTTATGTGTCAATACGGTATTGGGCAAGGGAACCCGATTTCGAATCCCTTGAGCAACACTTAATCTTATATTAAACTTGGTAACTGTATTTTTCAAATTTGGGGGACCCTAGGTCGATCCCCATAACCCCCATATATTTTTATTTCTTTTCCTTTCTCTCTCTTCCGTTTAAGGCCAAGAGGTTGTGGGATCGATCCCCCACAACTTCATTTTATTTCTCTTAGCTTTTCTCTTAACTTTCGCACCTATCCAAGAGGTTGTGGATTCACTCCCCACTCACCTCACCTTATTTTTCTCTTTCATTTTTCTCCTAACTCTCTTATATATTCAAGAGGTTGTGGGCTCAATCTGCGCTCACCTCATTTATTTTTTCTTTCATTTTTATCCTATTTCTCCCATCTACTCAAGAGGTTGTGGATTCAATCCCCACTCACCTCATTTATTTTTCCTTTCGTTTTTCTTATGAAATTTTATGTAATTTGTATTTGGTGAGGTCTTGGGTTCAATGCCCAATGACCTCACATTATAAAAAAATATATAGCTCCATCTCCAATACACAACCCTAGACCAACATTTCCAGCAAGCTTGAAATTTGGTCATCTTCCAATTAATCTTTCTCTCATTTTTTTTGTGAATTCTTGGAGTATTTCGTGTGACATTTATTCAGCAACATTATACTTATATGAACATCAAACTTTTAACATATTCATACACGTAAACTACGATATTTTAACATGTAAAATTCAGGCTTCAAACCATGGCTAACTCACGACACACACATGAATAAACAAGTTAACGTAATCAACTTTTTCAGAACACATCTTTCATTTCTCACATTATTTTCGAATACACATTCAAACACTTAATCACAACCAATTCTAAAATCTTCTAACAGAAGTCATACTAATGCATACTTCAAATCTTTCAGAGGATCTAATGACAGGGGCATGCAACGGGGACAACCTTAGTTTTTCGATTGTGAGTAGACTGAACCTTAAGGGTCTCTTGGTAGAGGGACCAACAGGGAATAAAACACATACATGAAGTCATTCAATGAGGTTCTAACGTGCTGCAAAACCCCCCACTAAGACAATGTCTCACCACCAAAATCACAAGAACAATCCGTCGAGAACTTGATATTTACTTTTCATTTTTAATCTTATTTTTCTTTTGAGTTTGAGCGATCAAGTTCTTGAATGTGGATGAACTTTGTTATATTTTTGTTATGTTCTTTTGTTTTACAGAAAGTTGAGCATGAAAGTGAGAGAGAAGTAGAGAGAAACGTGTGATAGTGTTAACATAGGATTAGGAGATTAGGTGGAGACTTAGTCAAATTAGGATTTATCATTAATTAATAAAAAATCTGATTTTTTCCTTTTTCCTAAATCATCAAATTAAATATTAAAAAATTTAATTAATTCAATTTAATCAATTAAATCATTGCTTTCACTAAGGCTCGAACCTGGCTGGATCTAGATTTCGCTTAAAGAGTCAAATTCGGCCACCTCGACCCGAATTGCCCCATAACCATATTAATTAATTAATTAGGGTAATTATGATACTACCCTTATCTTGGAAAAGACTATTTTACCCCTCGACCCTCCAAACATATGATTACCCCTTTCAAGTTCGGTTAAGACTAATCCGGGTGAATCTTCATATTCAGGTGCCCTATATGTCTGGACCCAACCTTGCCTAGCTCAACTAACTCACGAAGTTGGTTGGCTTGGTTGTTGCATAGGTTCGGAGGTCTGGTTCTACGCGCATCAATTCGTGTGAACCTGGTCTAATCCAGACATTCTAGGTACATTTAAGCATTACTTAGCACAGTAATTCGGGTTGTTACAATATCAAGACACATCATGTTTAAATAGAAAACAACCAACAATTACGTCATTTCAAGGGATTTGATTATTCTTATTTCGATCCTAGATTCTAAGAGACTATCAAGCCCTAAGTCGGAAAACCACAAATCACACAATATTCTGAGTTCATATAGACAGTAGCACCCCCAACCCATTCACATTCCATCATTCTAAGGGACAAGGGACCCAATTTCAACGAGTTAATCATGCAATTTTGTCTCGAAGTCAAGACCCACATACAGTTTCATCATTTTCGCATGCAAATGAACAAGAATTCATTGAGCGAATGAAAATGACATGACTGTACGCTGTAGTGGAGTGAATGTGAGGATGAACTTTGGGACAACAACCACCGAGCCCGCCTTCGAACACTTACCAGAAAAATGGAAGAGAGGGATGGGGAATTTGGGAGAAAAAGGTTTGGAAATTTTTGAATTGTGGAGAAGATGAGGGAATGAGAGATCAGAGAGAAATTATGGTGGCTTAAATGTGTTAGTGAGTGGGGGAGTAAGGGAATAAGGGGAGGGAAACGATTGGGAAGAATTTAAAAAGTTGGGGGTAACTGAAAGGGTGTTTTTTAAAATATATAGCCGGTCGAGTCGGGTCGGATCATGGGTTGTGGGGAACTAGACCAATTTCTGCAGATATCCTTAGGTTTGATCCCTGCACATTGAACACCCAATAAGCCATTTTTTGTATTTTCTTGATGCCTTTTAGACACAGACTCTAAACCACTCTCTAACCAACACTCCAAAAGAAAAAAACAAAATTCACACATAACATTAAGTAAAAAACCGAAATAATGCAATTATTCCTATAAAGATAAGAAAAACTTAATGTTGGCTAGAGGATACATATTGGGTTGCATCCCAATTAGCGTTTGATTTTACATCACGGCATGACGCATGACGCTTGATTACTTAGACTTCATCAAGATGGTATGCCTCAACCACTTCACTCGCATTTTCCGCATGCCCGATGTAGATTTTAATTCTTTGCCCATTGACGTTGAACCTCTCACCCTACTTGTTCTCCAACTCAACCGCACCATGAGGGAACACTAGAGTGATCAAGAATGGACCAGTCCATTTGGACTTGATTTTGCCCAGAAACAAGCGCAACCTAGAGTTGAACAAAAGCACCAAATCCCCAACCGCAAATTCGCGCCTTTCAATCTTTTGGTCATGGTACTTCTTCATTTTTCTTTGTAGAGGCTAAACTTTCATATGCCTTCAAGCAAAACTCACCAAGCTCATATAACCCATTTAATCTCTATTCCACTGATCATTCCAATCCATCTTCAGTTTCTTCATTGCCCACATAGCCTTATACTCTTACTTAACCGGCAAGTGACAAGTCTTCCCATATACAAGTTCCTACGCAGACATACCTATGGGAGTCTTGTATGCTGTCCGATAGGCCCAAAGGGCATCATCAAGCCTCCTGGACAAATCCGTTCTACTATCATTTAGCATTTTTGCCAGAGTTTGCTTGATTTCTCTATTTGACACCTCAATTTGCCCACTAGTCTGAGGATGGTAAGGAGTGGCTACATTGTGGCGAACCCCATATTTCACTAACAACCCTTTGAAAAACTTGCTGCAAAAGTGGATCCCACATCACGAATAATGGCCTTATGGGTTCCAAATCTGGAAAATATGTTCTTTTTCAAGAACTCGGTGACACTCTTCCATTCATTTTTTGCAAGTGCTATGGATTCCACCCATTTTGACACATAATCAACTGCCACAAGAATGTACTGCATCCCATGAGAACTCACAAAAGGACCCATCAAGTCAATGCCCCACAAATCAAACAACTCAATTACAAGAATGGGATTTAAAGGGAGCTCTTGCCTTCTAGAAATACCTCCATCTCTTTGGAACCTATCACATGCCTTGGCGAACTCATGAGCATCTTGGTGGATGGTTGGCCAATAGTAGCCACATTGCAAGATTTTATGGGAAGTCCGAATACCACTATGATGCCCACCCACAGGCGAGGAGTGGCATGCCTCCAAAACACATAACATCTATACTTTTGGCACACAACGGCGAATAAGACTATCAGCACAACTCCCATACAAATATGGCATCCCAAAAGATTATTTTCACATAAATGCATGAAATAGTTCCTTTGATGAAAGGACAAGTCCGATGGAACTGTATAACTAGCCAAATAATTTGCAAAATCGGCGAACCATGGAATCAAGTCATGAGAAGCGGCCAAAACATGCTCATCAGGGAAAGTATCATCAATTTCATCCTTCTCACCCAACTCTCGCATAGCTTTATCCTCTAGTCAGGACAAGTGGCAACTTGATTTTCGTTCCCTTTTCTATCTTTCACTTTAAAGTCAAATTCTTGCGACTGTAATACCCACCTAATAAACCTTGGCTTCACATCCTTCTTTTCCATCAAATATCTCAAAGTATATTGATCAGTATGCACTACGACTCTAGTGCCAAGAAAATAGGAGCAAAATTTCTCAAACGCAAAAACCACCATAAGGAGCGCTTCCTTAGTCACAATATAGTTCTTTTTAGCTTCATTAAGGGCCTTATTAGCGTGATGAATGGGGTGAACGATTTTATCCCATCTTTGACCCAAAACTACACCAAGAGCAACCCCACTAGCATCACACATCACCTTAAATGGCTTACTCCAATCCAGGGAAATAATAATGGGCGCAGACACAAACTTCTCCTTTAACTCACCAAACACCTTCATAAAAGATTCTTCAAAAAAATATTTACACTCTTTTCAAGTAACTTGCATAGAAGATATGCAATTTTTGAAAAATCCTTAATAAACCTCCGATAGAAGCCCGCATGCCCAAGAAAACTCCTCACACCCTTTTATAGAGATAGGTGGAGGAAGTCTCTCTATCACCTAAACTTTGGATCAATCAACCTCTATCTCCTTCTCTAAGATGCGATGACCGAATACAATACCCTCTTTCACCATGAAGTGACAATTATCCCAATTTAGCACAAGGTTGCAATCTTCACACCTTTTGAGAACATCGACCAAGTGACTCAAACAACGATCAAACGAGTCACCAACAACCAAGAAATTGTCCATAAACATCTCAATAGTGTCCTCCACCATAAAGAGAATATTGACATCATACATCTCTGAAAAGTAGCCAATGCATTACACAACACAAAAGGCATCCTCTTGAAGTCGAAATTTCCATAAGGACAAAGTAAAGGTGGTTTTATCGTGATCCTCCTTTGCAATAGAGATTTGGTATTAACCCGAGTAATTATCAAGAAAATAATACCACCCCTTTCGTGCAAACCTATCCAACATCTGATCCATGAAGGGCATCGGAAAATGGTCCTTCTCAATCCATGCATTCAACTTCTGGTAATCCATACAAACTCTCCATTCGGTCACCGGCCTCATTGGAACAAGCTCATTCTTCTCATTAGGGACCACAATCATTCCCCCTTTTTGGGCACACACTGAACAGGGCAAACCCAACTACTATCGGCAATCAGAAATATGACTACGGCATCCAACCACTTAATAATATCCTTCTTCACGACCTCTTGCATTGGTGGAGTTAACAATCTTTGATACTCAATGCTAGGCTTATGATCAGGCATGAGTTAGATTTTGTGTGAACAAATACCGGGTGGAATCCCGATAATGTCCGCAATAGTCCAACCAATGGCTCGTTTGAACCTCTTTAAAACCTGTACCAGACACTCCACTTGCTCCACATTCAAATCTGATGCAATGATTACCAGTAAAGTGTCATCTTTTACCAAGAAAACATACCTCAGATGAGGTGGTAAAGCATTAAGCTCCAATTTTGGGGCCTCCTCAATAGATGGTTTCACGGGTGGAGACTCCCTATGCTTCATATATAACTCCAACTTCTTTGGTTTCAACTGAATGTCATCTCGATCAAGTTCCAAAACCAATGACCCATACTCTTTAATATCATCACTCTCAAAATTCATGATCATTGCCGCTAGTGCCTCAACATCAAGGCGTTCTTCGATTTATACCTCAGACATACTCTCAACCATGTAAGATATAGAAGATACCGTTTGGTTCTCACCAAACTGCTTCATACACCTACAAATGTTGAAAGTTTCGTATTTATTGTTCAACCTAAACATCATCTGTCCGTTTTCCATGTCAACTAAGGCGTGACCAGTAGCAACGAATGGCCTCCCAAGAATAATAGGCACCTCAAAATCCACCTCACATTCAAGAATCACAAAATCAACGGGGAATATAAATGACTCCACATTCACCAACACATCATGGAGTATCCCAATAGGCCTCTTCACCGTTCGATCGATCATCAGTAACCGCATTACAGTGGGCTTTGGTTCACTCAAATCCAACTTCTTGTAAATAGATAAAGGTATGAGATTTATGTTTGCCCCAAGATCACATAATGCTTTAGCAAAGTCTAACAACCCAATGGTACATGGAATAGTGAAAGTGCCCGAATCTTCTTTCTTTAGAACAAAAGACCTTGTATCGATATCACTAAAATGTTGTATCCGATTATCATCCTCAAAACAAACCGATCTCTTCTTAGTGACCTTATATTTCATAAACTTGGAAATAATCGGGCATTTGTTCAAGAGCTTCTATCAAAGAGACATTGATGGAAAGTTGTTTTAACATAGTAATAAAATGCTGGTATTTATCATCCTCAGTCTTTTTTACCAATCTTTGCAGTAATGGAGGTGGTGGTCTAGGAATGGGAGTCACCTTTTGGGGTATCTCAGCTTCTTTCCCCGATTTGTCTACCAACTCACCACTAACTTCCACTACCTCATTATTTCCTCTCATCTATTCTTCTACGTCACATGGCATAGGCGAATCAATGGTTTGCCTTACCACCTCGAGCAATGACTGCCATGCAACGTCCATCATTTTTTGGATTTTGGACGGTATTGTTAGGAAGAGTACCCGGTTGGTGTGGGTTCACAATAAAGACAATTGGGCCATTCGCAGCTCAAGATGCTTGATTGAGATTGCATGTGCATCCACCTTTTTCCCAATATTAGCTTAATCACCTCTCAACTCTTTGGCGTGCTCATCACTAGAATTAAACCTCCTTATCATTATTTGCAACATATCCTCAACTCGCGCCATACTTCTCCACCATCCTTAGGAGTAACTTCCTGATTTTGAGGTACAACATAAGGCCCACTTCGATCATTTTTGTTACCATATTTACCCAGTTAAAGTTGTTGTCGTAGTTATAGTTTCCATCTTGAACATATTGACCCTCTAGGTTGTAATTCCCATAGTTTCGACCTTAATTTCCTTGACCTTGGCACCAATTCTCCTAATTGGAGCCTTGGGAGTTCAGTTGGAAACCCCCCGTCTGCTCATTCACTGCATAAAAGTCTTCCCCATAGTACAATTCATCTACTAGAGGTGGTGGCTAATAATTCACCGCATTCACTTTATTTGCACCCCTAGTGACATGTTTCAATACTAACCCAAGCTTAGTTCTCATTTGAGCCATCTCTTTACTCTCATATGCTATCAGGTTGTGTGTTTCTTCCACTGCAAAGGTATTTTTCCCAATGTATGAATTCCTAGTGCTCCAAGCCATGTTGTTTTGGGAAATTTTCTCCAACTTTTCTGTGATCTCTGCATAAGTGCACTCACATAAGAACCACCCGCAGTAGTATCAAGTATCGCCTTATTGCTATCATCTTGCACCCTATAGAAGTATTCTTTAAACAATCCATCATCAATGCGGCGGTTTGGATCACTTCTCATAAATAAAGTGAACCTATCCCAAGAACTACTTACCGACTCCCCAGGCAATGACATAAAGTTGTTCACCCTATCTTTGTGGTTATGGTTTTTAGAAATCGGGTAACACCTTGCTAGGAACACATCCTTCAACTGATCCCAAGTATAGATCGAATTATAAGGCAACTCAGTAAACCAAATTGTGGTCTCTCCCATCAGTGAGAGAGGGAACATCCTTAATACAATGATATCCATTCCAAGTCTAGCCTCCCTACACAATTATTGCTCATCGACCTCAGTTTGGCGATGTGAGCATGTTGATCCTCATATGGTATCCCCAAAAATAAACCTCTAACAGTGAGCATCTGCATCAAGCTACTAGTTACCATGAATGAATGACCTTGTGGTAGAGGAGGTAGGACAAGAGGTCCATCCGAATCAGCGATGTTAACATTGCCCCTGTAATACTCTTGAGGTCGTGGGGCAGGAGATTGTCTCTTCAAAGCACCCTCATCAGGGTTTTCCACGATCACTTGGTTATGAGCATCAACCGGAGGATGAAGTTTATTGTTGATCCCATAACCAAAATTATCAGGATTGTGTTCTCGTTCATTCTGCGGAGTGTACTTTTCTGTTCTTGATCAAATGAAAGTATTGGTTCTCCTCAACTCTGTGTACTTGGCATACACTAGGGCTAGACCTAAAAGACATAAAAACAAATAGAAAAAGTAAAATCAGGAAATTGTTGACTAAACATCAGTAATTACTCTTAAAATTAATCTAAAATCCATTCTCCCCGCCAACGGCGCCAAAATTTAATACGCTCAAATTATACTTCCCTAAAGAAGTATAAGAGGTCGTATCAAGTAGACAACCCAATTGTTAGGTTGGGGTTGATCACACGTGGAAAATGATTTACACTTAACTTTAGTCTACGATTACGTCTATTTAGTCAAGTCCTTTCCAAAAAATAGTTAATTAAAAGAGGGTTTTTTTGTGAAAAACATGTTCAATTATTTCTAAGTAGACAAGTAGCAAGATTAAAACATCATTTTTTATAAAGTGATGAGACAAACTAGGGTGTCAATTTTCCCCATAAGTTCAATTCGCAGTAATTCTAGCTATAACAATTCTTTCCTTGTGTCTTGTATGCAAAGTGATAAGTTAGGTATCTATAATTCCTAGGTACGGAAACTAGATAATTTCATCCCGTACCTTGATTCGGATACATGTGTTTGAATTACTAACCCTTACCTTTTAACTCACATTAAGCATCATATTCAATGTATGGCTAAGTTACTACTTCACACCAATTGAAACTAGTCTATAAGATAGTGTAAACTAAATATGTGTTGAAAACTCTTTACCTATTAATTACCTCCTTGGTCCGGAAAGTAGAAATAGGACAATTTCTAATGCGTGCACTCGTTAAAAAGACTTCTAAAAGAAAGAATTATCAATATATGGAAGAACATATTCTCAAATTGTTATCTATCTACTTTTACCTTTTTAATCACCCGTGGTTCCCACAATCCTAGTTGTGAATTTAGTTACCATGCTTAGAAATACACAATTCATGGTTGTTAAACAAGAATTCATGTACTTACTTTAATAAGTTTGAAGAAAATCCAGAAATAACACTTGAATTAACGAAATTATCTTGAGAATCGATTCCGAAAACTTAAAGTAATTCCCAAATCCAAAGTTCAACTTCCAATAAGAAGAGTATGAAAAATAATAAAAAGTCCAACCCCAAAAATGAGGTTTTTAACCCTATTTATATTAACAAAGTCCTAAGTTAAAGAAGTTTAAGAGAAGGAAAGTCTGTCCAGAAATGTATCTTCAATCGACGACATCACTGATGGTCCGTCGATAGAACCACGGAGCGTCGACCGCCTCCGTCGGTCTCTACATAGCATTTTCTTCAGCCTTCATTCTTGCACACTTTTACTTATCACTTATTCCTAAAATAGATCTTCATATTTACTTGTCATTTTTGACTTATCAAGAAAGTCAATTATTTTTCCATGTTTTACACTCAACATCAATTACTAATTCTCCAAATCATATTTCAAGAACTAAAACTAAACATTTAATGGGAACGATGTGGTAAAATACTAATATCAATAATGTCACGAGTCAAACCATCGTGATTGGTACCCACGTTTACTCTCCAGTGAAAGAACCATTACTATTGTCCAAACCAAGCAACAAATATAAAAATTAAGGCATTTAAGTTACACAAGCAAGTTAAATAGATAAAAATTGAAGTTCCCATTAACTGTCAAAAGTTCTAAGAAATAAACAATGCAAAAATATGCCCAGATCCTGAAAGTCAATGTACCAAAACATCTAAAGTTCAACCATAAGTCTAAACAAGAAGGGATGCAATCCCAAACTAATGAACTAATACTAACTACAACAAGCCTAAGTCGTGACTGTGGACATAGACGGAAAGAGAATTCAGGAAGCCCAAAAGAACTGGCTCACCCTTGAATTTGAAGCGATGATCACTTATCTTCTAAGTGAGGTCTATCAATAGACACTTGAAGATACCTTGTACTCAACAAAGAAAGAGCAAATCTTGTACCAGTATACAACCACAATATACTAGTAAGATCATGTAACTATCCCACTAAGTATAACATACATCATGCAATACAACAATATAATCATATTCATATATCGAACATGTACAATATTATAAACATTTACAAACAAGGTACAGTTTCACATATCTCAAGATTCACAATTGTATCAAACCATTAGTCCTCTTATGAATCCAAACCCAATATGTTAGCATACCAAAACATAGTACCTGGTCTAATTTTTATGATGGAATGTTGCAATCGATCTCATATTTATGTCGGAATATGGCCATCAATCCAAGTTAGTGTGTCGGAATGCAGCACCCGATCCATTAAACAAGTCGCAACCACACTCACAAGTACATTCTCAAGATCATATAATTAAATCATGATTTGATGTCATTCATCATTCATTTATCTCATTTTCAACATTTGTGATAACCGATGCAACATTCACATACATACATGCATCATAATTAAGCAAAGAAATATAAATCACACAATAATAGAATCAAAGCCATGACCTACCTCCAAACAAGTTTGACACTTACAAAACTTGATTCTTCCCTTTTCGGATTTGTTCCGCTTGTTCTTGGTCTACAAACAATCAATATAATATGAAAATCAATGAACAATCACTAATTACCCAAGTTACTAACAATTTTATTAACCCAAGATCATACCCATGTTCCAAATATTCAAATTAGGACTTCTCTCACCATAATTCCTAGATTAAAACTATTCTCGATTAATAATTACCCATTAGAATAAGAAGCAAAGGCGTGCGATTTATGTGAGTTCAATGACTATTTCAATCAAATAAGAGATTTGGTACCAAAGGTCGTTGAAGCTCTTGAACATATTAGATTTCACACATGGATAGGGCATTTTGCCCGGGAAATAGGTACCATCTCAGTTGAGTTTATTTTTACTTTATGTGTTTTGTTTGATTTTTATCTGTTGTTGTGTAGATATAACATTATAACGTCAAACATCGCGGAATTGGTGAATGTTATGTTTGATGTTGAAAGAGAATTTCCCATTGTCACTCTATTTGATGAAATAAACAGGAGATTTGCATTGTTATTTCACCAGAGGTGTATGGAACTGGTGCACTCCACAAATAGATTTGTTCCTTCAATTGAAAAAGACATATCACAGTATGTCAACGCGGGCAACAAATTGTTGGCCCATCAAATCGCTAACTAATATTCAGTGTCACTGCTCATGGAGATGTTCTACTGTGGATCTACAAAGAAGAACTTGTACTTGTAGAATTTTTTATTTGGACAAAATACCTTGTCCACATGCCATGGCAGCAATTTGATCCCAACATGGTGATGAATTTAGAAATCAAATTTACCTGTACTCCTCCCCATATTATTCAGTGGAAAAATACATAATGGCATATTGTCAGGAAATTCATCCGGTGCCAACTGAAAATTCTTGGATTGTCCCTTTAGATATCATACAAAGAGAAATAACTTCTCCGTATGTTGATCAAAGTAAACCTGGAAGAAGGACACATAAGAGACGGCGTGGAGTTGGTGAATCATTTCCAAAAATAAAAAATAAGGGTTCACTATGTAGGGACTTTGGCCACAAAAAAACTACATGCCCTAATCGAAATGCCCCATAAGAAGTGCTAAGCGTTGTGTTGTTGAATTTTAATGAATGTTCTTTCTTATTTGAGGATGATTTCTATTATATAATCTTATTTAGAAATTCCCCAATGCGTGATTTGTTGCTCTTCTTTGTTTCTGTGTCAACGCATGTCAAATGTTGCTACAAGATATACTAGATGTGGCAACATATGCAACAAATGTTGCTACAGGCGAATCATCTGTAGCAACATATGCCACATGTTGTGATTCGCCTGTAGCAACATTTGTTGCATATGTTGCCACATATAATATATCTAAAAGTACACTCTAACGTAATCATTATTTAAAAGTATATGTTGCCACAGATGATTATATGTAACAGATGATTATATGTAGCAACATATGACTCAAATGTTGCTACATATAATCATCTGTAGCAACATATGACTCAAATGTTGTGAAGAACGACTGTCGCGATATACGCATTAGTTGTAGCAACATTTGACTCAAATGTTGCTACATATAATCATTTTGTAGCAATATATGACTCAAATATTGTGACAGACAAATGTTGCGATATATGCATTAGTTGTAGCAACATTTGACTCAAATATTGCTACATATAATCATTTGTAGCAACATATAATTTTAAATAATGATTACGTGGGAGTGTGATTTTAGATATATTAGATGTGGCAACATATGTAATAAATGCTGCTACAAACGAATCAGCTGTAACAACATATGCCACATGTTGTGACGGACGAATGTTGCTACATATAATCATCTGTAGCAACATATGACCCAAATGTTGCTACATATAATCATCTATGGCAACATATACTTTTAAATAATGATTATGTGGGAGTGTGCTTTTAGATATATTACATGTGGCAACATATGCAATAAATGTTGCTACAGACAAGTAGTTGTAGCAACATATGTCATATGTTGTGACAGATGAATGTTGCTACATACAATCATTTGTAGCAACATATGACTCAAATGTTGCTACATCTGTAGCAACATATACTTTTAAATAATGATTACGTGGGAGAGTGCTTTTAGATGAATTAGATGTGGCAACATATGCAACAAATGTTGCTACAGGCGAATCAGTTGTAGAAACATATGACTTAAATGTTGCTACATATAATCATCTGTCTCAATATACTTTTAACTTATGATTAAGTGGGAGTGTGCTATTCGATAATATCTTTTGTTTAATAATTATGACTATTCAGTTCACTTTGTTGAAACGTCATGTCTTGCAACATTTCAAAATGTTTGGCCTTTATAAGAACACAACAAGGGAGAGATAAGTCAAAAGTTGTCTTCTCTTCTTCTGCATTCTCAAAAATGGCTTCAAATAGTTTAAACCTCTTAGAATCCCTCCCGACTGAACTAGTAATTCTTATCGTTGAAAGGGTTGCTTCCTACTCTCTAGAAGATTTAGTTAGTGTTAAATTATGTTCTAGGTTCCTCAATGAAGTTGGTAATGAACGTTATGTATATCAGAAGGTTACATTGGCTAGCTTTCCCACTGAACCTACATGGACGACGAATCAACATGTCGTGTCTTTAATGAATATTTACATAGAATCGGAGAACTTAGAAGCCTTATACAGAAAAGACGTGGTAATTTTACTATTTTTAGTTCTTTTTCACCTTGCATCAATTTATTTTGTAATCTTAATGTGTTGTTTCTTTTATAGTTTGATTTTTTCAATCCTAATGATTCAACTGCACTAAGAATGGTTAAAAAACCAACAGAAGGTGTCCACCGTGGTGCAGAGTATGTGCTTGTCATAATTTCAATCTTTGAAGGCGGTATTTCCATGAGAGAAGGCTTGATGTATATTGTCAAATTTAAAAAAAACATGCAAGTAATAATAGTGAGAAGATGTCGACATCATTTGCGGTGCATTTTAAAGCGAATGTGGGTGCAAGAACCTAATATTTTGGGTTTAAGACCCATTTGTTGCACTGTGCATCAACCCCAACAAAATGTATGTAGGTTCGATTGGCTTAGAGGAAGAGACAATAAAGACGATATTCATTGCGAATTGTGTATTTGTGATTTACAACTAGATTATCTAGTTAAATTTCTTCCACATACTATTGTGTGGGAATAATTTAATTTAATCTGTCTTGAAGACGATGTTGATTTTATTATTTTTTGTATCTATTTTGAAAATATATATGTGGCAACATATTATATTACATATGGTGAAAATGTTTCCTTCACTTGTTTTGTACTTATTTTTGAATTATGATATAACAAATATGGTCGTACACAACACTCCATTGTTATACCTTATTATTATTGATTATTTATGTTCTAAATCAATAAAAAAAATTTAAATTTCCATTTTTTATTTTCTAAATTGATCGAATCGTCTATTAGTGTCTCCTTGATTTTTCATCTATAGCAACATATGCAATTTCTGTTGTTAAATTCGCAACATATAACGAAATTGTTGCAACATATAATTATAACAAATGACTCTTTTGAGGCTTAATTCAATTAAATTATCACGTAATTCGCTATATAACACCAATATATAGTCCTACAACATGTCTAAGTAACAAATTATGGTCGTTAACAACACTCTCCATTGAATTATAGCAATTATATTTATAAAGACAATCATCTCACTAGTTCATCATACATTGTCCTAGTAAATCCATATGATAGTTATATAATACCTTTCTAAATCGTTGTTCCAAATGTTATACCTTATTATTATTGATTATTTATGTTCTAAATCACTAAAGTTTGGTTTAAATTTTCATTTTTCATTTCCTAAATCGATCAAATAGTCTATTAGTGTCTCCTTGATTTTTCATCTGTAGCAACATATGTTGTTTCTGTTGTTAAATTCGCAACATGTAACGAAACTATTGCAACATATAATGATAACAAATGACTCTATTGGGGCTTAATTTAATTAAATTTTCACGTAATTCGATATGTAACACCAATATATAGTCCTACAACATGTCTAAGTAACAAATTATGATCGTTAACAACACTCTCCATTGGATTATGGGAAAATGCACAAGTACCCCCTCAACCTATGTTTGAAATCCCAGAGACACACTTATAATATACTAAGGTCCTATTACCCCCCTGAACTTATTTTTTAAGTAATTTTCTACCCCTTTTTAGCCTACGTGAAACTAGTTTTTTAAAAAAAGTCAACCATCATTGGGCCCACAAGATAGTGCCACGTAGGTCGAAAAGGGGTAAAAAAATTATTAATAAAATAAGTTCAGGGGGGTAATAGGACCTTAGTATAGTATAAGTGTGTCTCTAAGATTTCAGGCATAGGTTGAGGGTATACTTGGGCATTATCCCTTGGATTATAGCAATTATATTTATAAAGACAATTATCTCACTAGTTCATCATACATTTTCCTAGTAAATCCATATGATAGTTATATAATACCCTTCTAAATCGTTGTTATTTATATTCTAAATCACTAAAATTTGGTTCAAATTTCCATTTGTCCTTTCCTAAATCGATCTAATCGTCTATTAGTGTCTCCTTGATTTTTTTATCTGTAGCAACATAAGCAGTTTCTGTTGTTAAATTCGCAACATATAACGAAACTGTTGCAACATATAATTATAACAAATGACTCTTTTGCGGCTTAATTCAATTAAATTGTCAC
The DNA here is from genome assembly GCF_036512215.1 of Solanum lycopersicum. NCBI lineage: Eukaryota > Viridiplantae > Streptophyta > Magnoliopsida > Solanales > Solanaceae > Solanum > Solanum lycopersicum. Next base: position 28,926,973 of record NC_090805.1, read on the forward strand.
GTAATTTGATATGTAACACCAATATATAGTCCTACACCATGTCTAAGTAACAAATTCTGGTCGTTAACAACACTCTCCATTGAATTATAACAATTACATATATAAAGACAATCATCTCACTAATTCATCATACATTGTCATAGTAAATCTATATGATAGTTATATAACACCCTACTAAATCGTTGTTCCAAATGTTATACCTTATTATTACTGATTATTTATGTTCTAAATCACTAAAATTTGGTTCAAATTTCCATTTTTCTTTCCTAAATCGATCAAATCGTCTATTAGTGTCTCCTTGATTTTTTATCTGTAGCAACACATGCAGTTTTTGTTGTTAAATTCGCAATATATAACGAAACTGTTGCAAAATATAATTCTAACAAATGACTCTTTTTAAAAAAGTGGCCCAATGATAGGCAAAACACATTCTGTTTAACAAAAAGTAAAATAGGTCCAACTCATTCTAGAATACGTTTTCATTTTCATTCCAAGAATAGATTTTCAAATTTCTCATCTTTGCCGCTTCAAATTTGGCGCCTTTTTCACTCTCTGTCTCTCTCTCCTGGGATGTCCTATTTCCTATAGGACCTGTCGCTTCCCATTAAATGTAATGATCTTATTTGATTTTCTGTCAATCACACTATTCTCTATTTAATTCGCCTTTGGTTAAACCATATTTCGGTACTCCCATGGTATAATGTATAATGCTATACTAAGTCAAATGCTACAAATGATTTGCTTTGTTGCCACATATAATTTTGATCCTTTCCATCATAATTGACATTTGTTTGAACAAAATCGAAATAATCATAAAAAACATTTTAATACATAATCACCTATCTAATCAATGGTTGTAAACACAATATTTTCATCGATCTTAGCTTTTTTTTAGTTCTATGCATCTCTGGGTCTTCATTGTCACTAACATAACCATTTCGAGCCTTTAAAATCCCATAATTCCATAGGAGTGAAGCATATCTCAAGCGAAGGGTGTTAGCACTAATTTCACATGATGGTACTTGTAATCCATCACTCAAATACTCAAGCATATGCATCAACAAAAATTTTACAATCTCTGCATGGTATATCATCAATCAAAAAAATATAATAGCATCACATTTCGATAGTCATAAGACAAAATAATACTGTTATACTTACATACTACTGCTTTCTTGTTGGGCAATATAAGTGACAGACTGACTTCGAATGAGAGAGATTTGTTCTTTCCTTGGTAACCTTTAAGAACTGACCAGTTGGTTCGCTCATTTTGCTTAAAAAATCCACTCAACACAAGGTACTTTGGCAACATTGTAACCATCTTTTGAATCTCGGAGGATAGTTTTCTATTAGACCTATTTGAGGACATGGAATCATAAACTTTTATGCACCGTTCCTTCAATGCAACGACTGCCAAGACCCAATGAAATTCCGCATTACTATTTGCAGGGACATAAACATCATCCATCAAGTGCCAAGACATTCCAAAAGGTATAGCATACCCTTTCATTATGTCAATGATTTTATCCTCATGTTCGCTAGAATTGTCAATGTATGTTTTGAAAAAATAACTAGTTGTGGTATATTGATATTTAGAATGAATCTGCTGCTTCGACTTCTTACGCAAATAGTAAAATATGACATCCACATACTGCACACATAGATGAAACAAGTGTATCAATTTAATTGTATATATTCATGTACTAAACAATACATATAAAAGTGGGAATGAATTTACCTCCTCATTCCAGCACCTATTGGGTGGAGACATTACGTAGAACCAGTCCTTATTCATTGAAAATGCAACTACTAAATCAAGTTGGTCAAATTCAAGTTTTGAGCAATTGAATAAGTAGTGATCCTCCTTGTTTCCTCTGCAATTGTGTAATCATTATAAATCATTATTTATTGGAAAATAAGAAGAAATTCTAATAATAGTTGAACGACCTTAGTTGACTTACTTTTTTGCATGATGCTTGTAAAGACCCTCGTTTATCCATTGCGAGAAGGATGCCATTAGTTCAATTGGACCCCCACCGTCAATGTTAAAACCTTCAAATGAATATTATCGCTTCACATCAAAACTGACAACTTCGACTTTCTTCCTTTTTTTTTGCTTTCGATTTTTCTTTCTGCTTCACCTTCTCCTTCTCTTTCTCCTTCCCCTTCTACTTCTCCATCTCCTTTGCCTTCTTCTTCTTCTTCTTCTTCTTCTCCTTCTCTTTCTCTTCATTTCCCTTCTTCTTCTTCTCATTCTCCTTATCCTGTTTTGCCTTGTTCTCATTCTCCTTATCCTGTTTTGCCTTGTTCTCCTTCTCCTTCTCTTCATTTGCCTTCTTCTCCCTCTCCTTCTCCTTCTTTGCATTCTTCTCTTTTTTCTTCTCCTTCTCCTCCTTTGCCTTCTTCTCCTTTTCTTTCTTCTCAATAATCATAGAAAGTGTTTGAGAAATAGATTTTTTCAACCTCCTACATTTTAAAGGTTGTGGAGTCTTCTTGGATCTTTGCACATCAATATTATGAGACATTTCCTTAAAAATATAAGTGAGTTTTTTAACACGACTAATAAAATGATCATGTTGCTGCTCACATTATTCGCATAGACAAAAAGAGCATTTCATGTTAGAAGATTGAGTTGTTGTCGTGAATGAAGATTCTTGTATCATTTCATCTACAAGGTAAATAAAAAATATTGAGATTTTACAATTCATTATAAAATAATAATAGCAGTATGTTGAAACTGATGGATAGTTTGTTGCGATAAATTAACATTATGTTGCCACATACACCTGCTGTTGCGCAACATATACATCTTATGTAGCAACAGATGCATCATATGTTGACACATCTGTACAGATTATTGCAACATTTGAATCTTATGTGACAACAGATGACCAACATATCACTAAAATGTGGCAACATACGCTAAATATATTTTGGACGCTTGAACAACACTATTTTTCTAAAATCATATCAATAAAATGACCCAAAAAAAGAACAACAGCAACAAAAAATGACTTTTCACTGAATGATAACATTACAAATACAAAGGTACATTTCTTCAAAATAAGGATTTCTTGAGTTGGCTGATTTTCTTTAAAAAATGATAAATAATACACACCATTAAGTCGATTATCCATTTTTTACACCTACAGATCATTTTATTGTTCATTAATCCAAGAAAAAACTTCAAAAATTGTAAAGTATTTCAAAAAAATAACTTACCATTTCTAGTCGAACACGGCTATAGTTCAAAAAGATGAGAAAATACTGGAGGACTGGAGAGGCAGAATAACAATTACAGAGAAAGAGTAACGGCGGATTTCCGAATTTCTAAGATTTTTTTCTTTTAAATGATTTGGTTTGAATTATAATTTTTTTTTTTATATTTTATAAAAAATTAGAAAGTTTTGAAAAATAGTAATTTGATCTCATAATTAGTTAATTAGATTTTAAACAGACCGTACCAAAAACAAAAAGAGACTTATTTGACACTTTCCCTTAATTTTCTGGAGTTATATATACATAATTTGGTTGGGGTTCGAAAAGGTTCTCGGAAATGGCGAATGTTTCAACATCAAAAGGAAGATGGAGCAACCTCTCGAAATATGCTTCTAGAATTTTCTCTGTCCTCATCTTCCTCCAGGTCCCTTTGTTCAGGTACTAATTCTTGATCCAGATTGTGATTCTACTAAGTTCGATTATGTGTAGATCTGGTTCATTCAAGCTGTTTTAGCGTATAATTCTGTATTTCCGACAATCTTTGCATTAAAGTCGTCTAAATCTTGAATTTAGTGCGTAAATTCTCTTAAATGTGTTCCATAACTTTTGCAAGTTCCGTTTAGATATTATCTACTTTCTTTGTCTCTGTTATCCCAAATTTCCACTTTCTAATACATCTATATTTTGTTTTTCTTACTCTCCTCCTAACACCTATTATCTCAATTTACGTCTTTCTTTTCGTCTCAACTCTTGCTTTACAAGTTAATATGCTTTTAACTTTTGCAACTATGGTTGGGCTAAGCTGTCTCTGATCTGCAGTTTCCAGATAATACTACGTTTTCCCTCTTAGACCAAGTGCTATGATTCCAATATATGCTTCTTAATGGTGTGGATTTTGATTGTTAATTTTGAACTTACATTTGGAAAAGTAATTGGGCTAGTGTTGACGTTTGTAATCACATTATTTATGTTTTTTCGAGTCTGTTAACTTGTCTCAGTGATAGTGATGGATCAGTTAGTTTTGAACATGGTAAGTGTGTCTCAGATTATTTAGTCACATCCAAGTAAATTGATGTGATTGAGCACCTGAAATGAGTTTTATTATGGAAATGGATTGATTGTGAAGTGGGGTGACAGGCTAGTACCATATAGAAGATTAGTTTTTGTGGGTTTTCCTAGGAAGGAGGGTGATTTCCAGGAAGGTTGCTGTGTGAGGAAGTTTCTTTTCGGAAAATGGTTTGGGGCTCCCTGTTGGAAACTCTATTTTGCTTAAAATGATTGATAACAAGTGTGGCCTTCAAGAAATGAATGATACCAAGTTAGGCCTTCAATAAATATGATTGAAGGTATCTTCTTTTAGTCTCTTGTGGTTATCTGCAAACGATCTCCTTCACCTGTTTTCTCTTTATTGCTCATAAAATTGACAATGACAAACTTTTGCTTTCCTGGAAAGACATTTTTTTCAATTATTTGCTTATGGCCTTTTCATGTTTTTAATGTACGTCTAGTTCACATAGCTTTTACACTTATTCGTTAGGAGATATTTTGTGCCTTGGACTTCTCATTCTTTCTTAAGAAAAAGGATACAGAGCTTGAGGATTTTGCAGTTCTACGATTCATGGGCTTGTTGGCTCAAATCTTTGCGTGTCATCTTACTTGTCTCTTCCCCATCCTCGCTGCCCCAAAAAGATAAAAAGGAAAAAACAGAGGGAGGAATTTTTTTGTCCCGCTCATCTTAGCTAGCCAAAGTCTTAGGGTGTGTTCAGTATGGAGGAATGTATTTTCCAAGGAAACATTTTCTCGGAAAACAAGTGGTTTCTTATTTATTGTCTTGTGTTCGGTACAAACTTACCAATTTAAAAAAGAAAAGAAAAATTGTCTTGAGTTCTGTATTCAAGTAAAAAAGTTATCCAAAAGCATTTGAGTATGGGGGTTTGGTGGGTTATTGTGAGTTGGGGAGGGGGTTTCTTATTTTTAAGGAGCTTCTTCTTCTAAATAAAATATTTTCCAAAATTTTTTACCAACTGAACACACCCTTAGAGTATTACTTTTCTAGTCTTTTTTAGGGAAGCTATAGAGCTTACATTGTTTTCAGGTTAGGGTGGTTCCATTCTGCTATCAATGTTAATGACCTCTGCCAGACCAAATAGTGCTTTCTTGATCAGTTCACTGTATGCCATACTCAAACTGAGAACTTGCTTGATTTGTTGCTGCATTTCCTCTTGCTTGAATGGCAGAAAATATGTTTCCTCTACTCACCTAAGCGATTTATTTCTCAGATATAGATTTTTGGTTTTACCATTGCATTTCAGGGAAAACAATCTAATATTTTAGGACATTTGGATTGCCTGAAGTGCTTAATATATGAAAGAGTATCACTTGCCTCATACATGGAATAGTGTGAAACCTTTTCTCCTTTTTCTTTTATGATAAAGCAGAGTGATTTCGTAACACCACGGTATGAAGCAGAGATGTCAAGCTTAAAATCTGCACGCACGAACTAAGCTCTCAGCATGATGCTGTTTATTTGAGTCATTTCGGATAAAAATAGTAAGGACAAGTTTGGACCGTCTTAATCAATTTATTAATTTGATCATCTGAATTTCATCTTGTGAGTGAGTTGTGTGATTAAACGAAGCTTTGCTTAAATCTGAGATATTAAAGTTATGATATGAATTAGTAACCCAAGTAAGGTTTAAGCTCATTCTTTTTCTTGAATGGAGGTTTATTTGGATCATAAAGAGTGGTCATGCTCAGCCAGGCATTATGTTACAAGGCTAGAGTTGGTCTTCTGTAACAGGACTTGGACGAAATTGAAGCCACCTCATGTAAGTTTCAAAATACGACAAGCATATTTTTACTAGCTTGATGAGTAACTTTATGCAAAAGAATAGTCGAAAAGGAAAGACGCTATGATCCTTGGACTAGTGGCGGATTGGATTCATTATTTTATTTGGGCAGAGTCTAGTCGTGATATTGTAATCTTCAGTAGCTTCTGCCTAGTAATGAGAGGACTTGCGTTGTCTACCCGGTTAATACTCTCCTTTCTTGTCATAAATTTTGTTAGTATGATCTTTTTCGGTGACTGCTTTGAGAGCATTTTGTCTCCTTTGCAGTGAATGTTTGTCTTTTCCCGTGATTGTTTGATAATATTTCTCTTTTCATCTCTTTTGAATATTCTTTTGGGCCTATTCCAGCCATTTTGCTTTTATTCGGGCTCTATTTTAAGCCACTATCGATTTAGCTGACACATTATTCTCCAGTAGGATAACATGTCATGCTCCGGTTGGCTGACACATTATCAGTCAGTTAGAACGAGTCAGTTGAGATGCCATCATTCAATTGACATGCAATCATTATTGTCAAGTGACATGTCATCTTCAATAAGTACCACGTTGCATAGAGCAATAGTTTCCTGTCAACACCACGTGCCTGTCCTGCCATAAGCTTCCATTTCCAGTTAGCGCCACGTTGGCGTCAAGCAACAAATCTCTTCAGTCAGCATCTTTCTCGAGCCAAGCCATTGGGCAATGCCACATAACTGCTCTAGTAACGGCTCATTAATGCCACACCACTATCCAAAAACATTTTATTCTAGTCGTCGTCAAATAGCATGTAACTTCTCAGTTTGCATTATGTCATCGTTCAACAAGTTATATTTCAGGTTAGTGCCTTAACAGAGCCATGCTGTCCTCGACATGTCACTTTAGTTAGTGCCACATCGACAATGCGTTCCCCTCTTTAGTGACCATTTAGCCACATCCTTGTGTGCTATATAAGAAATCTCTCTTGTTCATTGTTAATAAACCACGTCAGTAAGAAGTTTCCTCCTTTTTCCCCTCTTGTTTCAGACAACATTTCTCATGCATGCTTGACCTCACTGTTACGTCTGATTGAAATTGTTACCAAAATTATTGATCTCTAATAAACGGATGTGTTTTATCACGGGGACCATGAGATGCTATTCTGAATTTTGGAATCACAAGTTTCTGTACCTGATTAATATATATTGATTGTTAAGAATCGTAATCCTATTGGAGACAATTTCTCTACGACTCTACCTGCCAAGGTAGGGGTAATGTCTTTGTGCACTCTACCCTCTCCACACCCTACTTGTGGGACTATACTGTGTAACAAATTTATAATCTAGATTAGTGTAACAAAGTCTCCTCACTTCTCTTTTGTGAAAGTTAATTAGAGTGTGTAGTAGCTTTCACTATGTTTCATAATTGGAAATGAAACATCTTTTACAAGAATTCTCCATTATCGCTTACTTGTCCTCCAAATATCTACCTTCAGGGTGCCATGCAGATCTGGTGTGTGCTCAACGCCTATGGAAGTCACTTCTTCCCAATTGATTTCCAGTGAGATCTTTCCTCTTCCATTAGTGAAGGCCATGCTCTATCCGGGTGCAGTTGCTAATTGCTTAATCACAAGCAGGACGGTGCCAAGCTGGGATAATCTGCTAAACATCTACAACCTGACAAATGTGAAGGAGGCCTCAGCTGTAACTGACCTACAACGCTTGGAGGTTTGGCCTTAAATCTCTAATTTCCATTTTATGACTACTTTAAGATTGTGGTCTCCACACACACACACATACTCACACACCACACATGGAGGCAAATACAGTTCTGACCATGTTTGTTATGATATAGTTTATTAAAATTATTGAAGCTGGTTGTTAAAAGTTACTTCTTTATATTGTTTGTCATTCTTACTTTCATGAATTTGTCAGTCTGTGGATACCTATAGTGTTTGTTTGATTTTTTTTGGCCTTATTCGGTCGAGCAAGACATGTCTGCCATGCTTAATTTGTTATGATTGTACACTTTTTGACATATGCTCTGTCTTTCATTTATTTCCTTTCTCCCTATATTTCAAATTAGTTATCCTATGTTTTATATTTGGATTATATTGGAACTTTGTCCATATTCACTCATTGAATACTAATTTTTTTTAATAAAGTTAAAATTGAAGACTCATTGAATGCTATTTCCCTACTGAAAAAGTGACAGGGACCCACTTCTATATCAATAAAGGTCTTCCACTTTCAGAAAAGGGAAAATGGTCAAAAATACCCCTCAACTTTGGTTTATTGTTTGACTTTACCCTTGCCTTAAAAAAGAAGTTACTTTTACCCCTCCCATTTCTAATCTCACCATATTTACCCCTCATTTGATGGAAAGCCGCAAATTGACTTAAATTACCCAATTTCAATTAAAATCACCTAATTATCTATTTCAACCCTAACCCAAACCCGACCCACAATAGTAACAAATAACAATAAACCTCTCTCTTCTCTTTCTCTCGGCAACTTGTGCACACACATCTGATAAAAAGCTTAGAGCAGCAACAGTGGCTTCTCTCTCCTGGGGAAAGTTCAACTCCAACAGAAGTCTACATAATTGCAAGTCATGTAGGATAAGAATAGATTCCTTCAAGTATGATGCTTTATATAGTGAATATCGTTGAAGAGCTGCACTACATGGATGTGCATTTGGTTGTAGTGTAAACCTCGAAAGGAATAGAGCAGAAGCAGTTACAAAAGAAAGGAAGAATTTCACTCAACTGTAATCTAGTATGCTTAAATCTGAGAGGTAATAACCCAAGAACTCCAACTGCAAATTGAGGCTTTTATATTCTTCTTAAGAAAGTGCAGTAAAATTTCTCAGAAATATTTTCACAGTAGGATTCCCCATCTCAAATTGGAGCGAATTTAGCACACCAACTTCCATCATCACCACCTCTTCCTTCGTATGTACTGTCGCATTCCTTAATATAACAAAAATCTTCAACATGTGGTGGACTATTCTCCTTACACTTTCTTTAAATCACCAGATTAGAATGCACTCATTAGCAAAATCAAATGCATAACCGAATTTCCGATGGGGAATTCAATTCAATGTAATACTTATGCAGTAACGAGCATCGAAGAAACGTCTAAAATCTGAAGTTTTTGCCGACATGGGTTGAGTAAAGATGGACTGAAAGGTGTTTGAGGATGCTGTAATTACTTGTGCAACGATTGCGAAGAAACATCACGAATGGGCTAAGTTATCTTGGATGATGTTTCAATGGAGGAAGAGAATAAGAAGATGAGTGTGGGTTTTAATTTTATTTAATGGGTCAGGTTCGGACTAAAAGAGAATCGGATCATTTTAATGACATTGGGTAATTTGGGCTAATTTAGGGCTTTCCGTCAAATGAGGGGTAAATATGGTGAAATTAGTAATGGGAGGGGTAAATTTAACTTCTTTTTAACGGTAAGGGTAAAACACCAAACAATATAACAAAGTTTAGAGGTATCTTTGACCATTTTCCCTTCAAAAAACTAAGTCTATGTCCACGTTGGGATTACTTTTTATGAAAATACCTTTGGCACTAGTGCCCTGTAGAACTTACCAAAATTGGGGTATGAAATATGTACTTTAAGAGGGTTGTAGATCTGAAAAGAATATGATTCTTGCTAGAACCTGAGACTATTTTAAGAGGGATCGAAGAGCAGAAAAGGATATGATTCTTGCTGGTACCTGAGACAGTAGCTATGCAATTAAAACATAGGTTAAAATCTCTGATCTTATGTGTTCTTCAAAACTTTTGTAAGTTATCCAAGACATGAGGAAATATCAAAGTCTTTATGGAGTAGGAAGTATATACGGGAAAGAATTTCAAGAGATGCATTACAAGCTTCATGATCGTCGTGCTAATGGTGATGTCTTGAAATGCTTAGTCATCCTTGTTGTTGCTTGATAATATAATCGTCAGTTGTGTTGGTAGTGTACCTCAGGAATAAGTGAATATTTGGGAAGCAATCATATTATTTAGTAGTATTAAAGTACTAATAGATGTGATTTCAACATTTCCCTGGAAGAGTGACATGTTTATTGCTGTGGTTATGGGCTCATCTATGTCGTTTTTCTTTGAGAAAAAGGTTAAGTTGTGCCATTATTTGTTAACTAAAAGGGCATAGATGAGTTTTTTTCTCAAAGTTCAATGGCAATCATGGCTTTATAGGAAGTGCACTTTTAGAGCATACTAGTTTAGAGTACATTCTTTGCGCATTTTTAGAGTACAACACTGAAAATACTATAATCTATCAAAACGGCGACTTGCCAATTTTTTATTTCCTTCAATCTGGAATACTCTTACCCTACAATCCACATCAACATGTTAACAACTCAAACATACAAAACTTTAATTTCTTAGCGGATTGCCTTAGTTCTTTTAAAAAATCTTTTAGGATTTCCTATTTTACATATACAAGGATAAAAAGATGATCTACTAATATTAATTTTTTCTTGTGCCTATAGATTTTAGGACTTCTTATTTCTTTTCAAGATTATAGTTAGTTTTATAAAAATAATTAAATAATAATTTGAGAAAACTAAAAATGATAGTTTTGTCTATTATAGTTTACTGTACTAGCTTTGCACATGTGTCTCAGTAATTAAAATTATATAGAAAGAAAAAAATATAAAAAGTAACAACTGACATTAATATAAAATTATATCTATTTAAATCATATATATATATATATATATATATATATATATATATATATATAGAGGATATCTCAAATATGCTGTTCTTTGTTGCATGCGTTCGTTTTTTTCTTTTCTTTTCATATAAGCATGTTTAAGACAAAAATGTATTAACTTGAACATATTATATGTACAAATATGCAATAATCACATTAACAACAGAAGAAATAAAGTTCAGAAAAAACATACCTTCAAATTAGCTTGTAATCGGCACGAAAATTTAATCACATGCTCCATATGTATATTTCTTTCACTTGCACAAGAATATGAAGAGTCGATCAATAAGGACTTATTTAGGTTTATTCATACTAGTATTTGGAAACGTGCAACACATGTATGTCTCGAAGTAACTTTTTATACATATATTAGAATGATTAAAATTCTATGAAAACATGTGAAGTTTAAACTTTGATTAGTAGTTCGCATACTTTGAAGTCACAATGACTTGAGTCCAAATGAAAACTTGTAACAATAAAATATTATAGAAAATTAAATTAAATAACTCTAATAGAAAGAGAACACAAAATAAATAGAGGAGAAGAAATACCAACATACACTTCCTTCTTAAGTTTTTAATCATAACAATATAGATGGAAAAAGTAATATATAGAATCAATACATTAGTTTTCAAAGTTACTGTTTAACTCCTTTCAAAACTATCAAGTGAAATTAAAGCATGAACCAAATAACACAATAGTGATAAAAACTTTACTACTTCAACTACAAAATGGAAAGAATGAACTTGGGTAAGGGTCCTCATAAAACAAAACAGATCAATTATGTAGGAAAAAATGAAGGAATATCAAAAGGTATCTTAATGTTTTAAATTAAATAGTTGGAGGTTATGAATATGAAAGACATGAGATTTATGAATACTAGGAGTAACAAATAAATAAATAATTATATATGAATCATGAACTTAAATATTTTTTTGAAAAAAAACAATAATTGAATAAAGAAGAGAAAACGATAAATTCAAATAACATAAGTGTTGTACCTATGTAAAAACCTGAAAAGACAACAAATCTAAAATCAATAAGTTAAATGAGAAATTATTCGGGAAAAGAGTTTGAAAAATACTTCAACTTTGGCCCGATATTAGATTTTGAATAGTAATGTGTCTACATGGACATATATATGTCGTTTAAATACACTATTAAATATTACAGGGGTAAATTGTTCTCTATAAAGTTTAATATCGTAAAAATAATTTCGAGCAAAATTAAAATATTTTTCAGATTCTTTTCCCAAATTATTATAATCAAAAAAAAGGAAGAAAGAAACTTCAACTAAGAAAACAGGGTGAGGGGGGGGGGGGGAGATATATATTATTATAAGGAGAGGAAAAGGCAATAACTGTTAAGAGTTAGGAGTATTAAAACATTCATTTGAATCTAGAAGATCAATGACATGCCCATTTAAGGTGTAACTATTTATGAGTAAACGAAACAGCTATTGGACGAAAATTTGAATTTGTAATATCTGACACTTTTTCATTTTTAGTGTTATAATATTATGGTTTGATATAATTCCAATGTTATATTAATTTAATTAAATGTTCTATATGTTATAAATCAAGCTAATAAGAATATAATCATAAAGAAAAGAACGCAAGAGAAGTAGATAAAAGAGAAATTTTTTTCTTATTCAACTGTATGTTACAATGGTGAATGATATTTCTATTTATAGAAAGAAAAATCAACCAAAAGGTTACCATGTTTAATGCTACATTAGTAGATACATTGCTATCCCAAAAAGGTTCGTATCACCTTGGGAATACATATCCATAATAACAATAAGTTTATAATAACCTTAATGGACAATCCACTTAATTCAATGGATTATAACACTCCCCATTAGATGTTCATAGATAATGTGCTTCGTTAAAACCTTACTAGGAAAAATCCAGTGGGAAAAATTCTAGTGAAGGAAAAAGAGTACACATATCTTTTGATACGCATTATTTGTTGTCTCGTTAAAAATTTTGCCATGAAAAGCCCTAGTGGGAAAAAACCTCGATCAAGGGAAAACGAGTGCGACTCGTATTATACTCCCCCTTAATAAAACATCACATAACTTTTTACGATGATATCTCCAATCTTCGTAAATTGTGTTTGGTATATTCTTTTTCAAAGAAAAAACCACACATTTTTCGAATATGGTGTGTCATTTATCTCAACCAGACCGCATTCTCGACTTGCTTCATGGAGAATTTTTATTTCTGCATAGCAACATTTGCTCCATTGATCGTCAGGATATTATTGTGCCTCCATATGCAAACAAATAACGTGTTTGAGGTTGTGATTTATGCGGATCAGATAAATATTCTACATTTGCGTAACCAATCAGCTCTGACTTGAAATCTTCAAAATATAGTGAACCCATGTCTACGGTCCTTCAAAGATATTCAAGTATATGCATAACACCATTTCAATGTCCTTTTGTTGGGGAGGAATCGAATCTTGCCAGTAAATTTACTGCAAAAGATATTTGGTCGAGTATTGTTAGCAAGATGCATTAATACCTTGATTGCACTAAGATATGAAGTTTCATCACCAAGAAATTCTTCATCCTTTTCTTGAGATCAAAATGAATCATCATCTATTTCAAGTTACCTCATAATCATTGGGGTACTCAATGTATGTGAATAATCCAGTTAAAATCGCATCAACACTTTTCTGTGTGTGCACTGTAAGACAAATATTTCATTTGTCAAATTATCAATATGCAGGTCAAGATAAAATTTTGTCTTACTATGACCTTTTCATAAAAATACAAGAACAATTAGGGTCATTGTTTTTGGACCCTTTTTCTTCCTTGATTATTTCAATCCATATAAGTATTTTTGAAGCTTTATTGAAAAAATTTCCTTCAAACTTTTATATGTTTCAGACACCTCAATTGCTTCAAGGATTTTCACATAGTCTTCATTATATAGACATGACAATTATTCATTATATGCATTCAAGTTTTCCATATATTGCTAGATCAAAACAAACTTCATTGCTTCCACCATAGGAGAAAACATCTTCAATAATGTCAAGATTCTTGCGCAAACCTTTATGCCCCAAAGCACAAGTCGTACTTGATATCTCACGGTTATACTATCACATAATACTTTATTTGTACCCCACTGACATTATACCTTGATTCATGGACTATCAGTCCAAAACGTCACTTTTATAAGTGAAACAAATATACTTGAATTATTCATTTTTATTTGGTCAATCATTTATCTGTCCACACTCTATGACAGATTTGAATTCAAGATCCTTGTCACAATTTATATCATTGAGCACTATCACATATCAAAGATACCGTCCACAGTTATTTAATATCGATTCCAACAAGACATAACTTATCGAGATCTCTTCATTTTTCATCATTTTTCAGGTACCTAAACCTTTGTTTTATGAAATGTTATGTCATGGTGCTCTTTATAGCACTTGCCTCATTATTATGACCAATTGATCATTTGCTCCTCTCCTTCTTCAAAGAATTTTATATTTGGAATCGATTGGTCTATTATGCTTCCGGCGTATTATAGTCTTCGTCCTTCAAGGACTTCACATTAGAGCATTTGTAGCTGAATTATATCATAGGGTCAATATATTCATCTTGCAATTGATTTACAACATTATGCAAATGAATTATCTGTTGAACTATACATTCATATATTTATTTAATGAGGATCTAGATAATTCATCATTAAACTCGCACATAATTTTCAGCTGTCAATCATCTCTCCCCCTAATATTAGAAATTCTAACATTCATTCCAACCTTATTTGAAATTCATCATTGTACGTGGAATTTAAATCATATCCGCACATTCAATATTTTAGATGAAAATTATATGGTTCGTAACTGAACCAATTTTAATGGGGAAACCTTGTTGGCTTGATGCATACATATGTTGCTACATGTTAAATAAATTTATCTCATACCAAATCTTATTTTGGAGTTTTCCTCTCATACCCATGATCTAGCTATAATTGGAGGCATACAATTTCTATTAAATTAACCAGCATTATCGATACAATTTCATAGTTGGAACTGTGCTCTTAATTTAACAATTGAACAAGCAATCTTACAAACACCAATTTGTAAGTTGAAACAAAAGCACATGTGATTATCATCGTATAAATGCATTTATCATATAGTTGCAAGCGATCCACATGACGGGTGAATGGGCCCATATTCACCTTTTTATATGTTCCTAAAATTTCAGAGAATTACAATTCCAACCGTAGCTGATACAATGATCATTTTATCAAAGATTAAGAGAACAAGCAACACAAAGAATTCTTGAAGAATCTTTTATTATTTCGTCATATAATCCACATGAACTCTCAATTACATTTGCATCACATTCAAAACCAGGATGGTCAACCGGTCATGCCAACTAATCTTTATTTTAGTACACTTGCAATTTACTCGGTGATTTCATCAACATGTCCATGCTTATGTTCAACAAACAAAAGGAAACAATTGGATAACCTTTTACATTAATATTTATATCCCCTTTTGGTTGTAGTGATTTAGGTCTCAATATTTATTTTCAATTCATCCGAATCTTAAAAAGTATCTTTTGAGACTTAGTACAACCCCATTATTATTCCTCTGATAATAACACAACTCGTTAGATCATCCTGTTAATTTTGTGTACTATCACATATTGTATAACACCCAGTGTTGTGGATGGCGAGACGCGACAAAAGGCGACAAGGGCCTGCCTCGCCACACGGCGAGGCGAGCGGCGAGGCTCTTGCCTTTTAAAAAAAGGCGCCAATTAATACCAAAAATTAAAAATATTTAATTGCATATTTAATCCAAAGTCTTAATAGCAATAACACATATTAACAAATATTCAATTCAAAAACCAATAGTAGATACTAAAATGTCTAAAACTTTAAAGACCAAACAATTCAAAATACAAAACTTTAAAAGTCTATTCTTCTTCAAAATTATCCAACTCTTGAAGATCAAAATCCTCTACATCATTATATTGCTCTTCATCTTCTTCCTCCTCGTATTCTTCATCAATTAGTGTCCGAGTCCTACTTGAAGATGAACTTGTAGATGTACTTTCTACTCCTTTGCCCTTGTCAAGTACTGTTGATCCTGAAGAAAGTCCCCTAAGATGATAGATACTCTCGTCTGCTCCAATTGCCGTAGCAACACTACCATAAGTAAGATCATCATCCTCATATACTAGTTCATCATCTTGATCTTCGGGGCATCTAACTAACCATTCATTTGAATCATCTATGTTATCCAAGCGAATTGGGTCAATAAGATCACGAGCATCATAACGACGTTTCAATGCTCTATTGTACTTAATGTACACTAGATCATTGAGACGCGATAGTGTAAGCCTATTCCTCTTTTTGGAATGAATCTGTGCATAAGTTATTGATATTAACTAGTTGATATTGATAATAATATAATATGAAAAATAGGATATAAATTTTTACTTACGTGTTCAAACACACTACAATTTTGCTCACATCCAGATGAGCTACAAGTTAGGCTTAATACTTTCATGGCAAACTTTTGCAAGTTTGGTGTTTCACTACCAAATAGTAACCACCATTCAACTATAATAAAATAAATTTAAAGGTTAGTGACTATAAATAAGTCAAATAATTTAAGTAAGATCTAAATCAATCCACTTACCCGGTGACATTGTCTCTAGCTCTTTTAGCCGGACCACAACCAAATAGTCCATCCGCCATTTTGTACTTAGGAAGCTTAGCGATTAGTGCATCTTGTATTGTTGTATCACAGACCAACTTCTCAACACATGCATAATACTCGGTCCACAAAGTCTGTAATAAAGTTCCCTCTTCTTCAACTTTATAATATAATCCTGGGTTCAAAACATGGCCTGCAGCATGCAAAGGCCGATGGAGTTGTTCTGACCACCTTGCATCAATAATTTTAAACACTTTCTCATAATGCTTCTGAACTCCACGAAAACCATGTGCAATAGCTTCTTTGGCTCTATCCATTGCTTCATAAATATAACCCATTGGTGGTTTTTTCTCCCCATCCACCAAACGAAGCACTTTTGTCAAAGGGCTACAAACTGTAAGTGCCCGAACAACATCATTCCAAAAGTTGATAGAAATAATAAGATTGGCAACTTCATTCCCCGAAGTTTCCTCTGCAAATTTACTTAAATTCCATTCGGTTGAGAGGACTAAAGTTTTCAAGTTTTTTCTTTGAATGTACATAGCTCTCAAAGTTAAGAATGCCATTGCAAATCTTGTCTTGGCCGGTTTCACCAAATTTCTTTCTTTGGTGAATTTTCTCATCAAGTTTAACAACAATGGCCTTTGACTAATGTAAGAATGGATTCTGATGGCCTTCTTAAAAACTGTTATAGAAAGATTAAATTAAATTAATTAGTAGCTAATGAATTATTGAGTATTGACTATAAAGAAACTTAAGAAAGTTAAAGGATAGGTTGA
Source organism: Solanum lycopersicum (assembly GCF_036512215.1). Lineage (NCBI taxonomy): Eukaryota > Viridiplantae > Streptophyta > Magnoliopsida > Solanales > Solanaceae > Solanum > Solanum lycopersicum. The sequence continues at coordinate 28,944,211 of NC_090805.1, forward strand.
TTACCGGAAGCATATGGCTTAACCTTGAATATGTCACCAAATAACAAGTTGATGCAATGAGCGGCACATGGAGTCCAATAAATGTGTAGATACGCACCCATGATCATACTTCCCACTTTGACATTCTCACTAGCATTATCGGTGACAATTTGTACCACATTTTCCGGTCCAATTCTTTCGATAGTGCTTTCAAATAACTTGTACATTTTGGTGGAATGGTAGATTCATTGCTAGCATCAACCGAATCAAGAAATATACTACCGATTGGAGAATTCACCAAAATATTGATGATCATTTTGCCATTTCGTGCCGTCTATTTGTCCATCATAATGGAACAACCAAACTTTGTCCATTGCACTTTATGCTCCTCAACAATTTTTTCTACTTTATCCACCTCTTTTTTAAGGTGAGTGACTCTAACTTCATGGAATGTAGGAGGCTTCATTCCGGGGCCATGTTGTCCAACCGCCTCAATAAATTTATTGAATGATTTGTGATTGACGCAATTAAAAGGGAGCCCGGCATCATACATCCAAATTGCAAAAGCACTTACCGCACGCTCTCTTAGAATTTTCTTTGTTTCTTCGATTCCTCCTCCTTTTTTTAAGCCTTCTTTTTGTGTTGATTTTTGTGAAAAATAGAGGTTCAAAGGTCCTTTCGTCACACTCCGTGCGGTGGATGAACCTCCATTAGAAGATATCTTTTGAGATCTGGAGGGAGGCCTCATTTCCGCATAATCATCCATTTCATCAAGATCATCAATATCAACAAATTCTTCCGGTTGCCTCATTTGAAATTTGGGATTATTAGCTATTTTGTTTTGCATATAAGCCCTTATTTCTTCTCTAATTTCCGACGGACAAGCGACACATTGTTTAACATTTTTGAAACCACCCACTAAATGTTGTTTGTGTCGAGTTATTCCACCATTGAAAGTAGTCCCACAAAAGTTACAAGTGACCGAATCTTTCGTCGCTCCTTGAGTGCCATAATTCCATCCAATGTCCCTCTTTTTGCTAGCATCCGCCATTGATTATTAAATTCAATGAATTCGCTGTTTAGAAATATTGGAATAAATAATTAGGAAAAGAATTTTTTTAAAAAAATTAACACTTTACCGGCAGTAAGCACTGCCTGACTGTTGCTTACCAGAAAAAAAAAAATAAAAATGAAGAAGAAGAACAGTAGAAGAAGAGAGAAATCAGAAATGAGAAAACATTACCTGAAAACAGAGAGTGAGATTCGCGAGGGTCGTCGGCGAGGGAGAAGAGGCGCGACAGCGAGGGAGAGCGAGGGAGCAGAGACGCGACAACGAGGGACAGCGAGGGAGCAGCGATGAGATGGAGGAGAAGAGAAGAGTCAATCGATCGATCGATCGAGAGAGAGTCGCGATGTGGAGGATTTCAGAAATTTTCAAAAGTAAAAAAAAACCCTAATTTTGACTAATATTATTACGTCAAAATTTTTTCATCAAAAAGGCGGCGCCTTTCGCTCGCCATTTCATCGCCATAGTTCGCCAGGGGCTCGCCTTTTTCTCCTCGCCTCGCCCAGTGTTGTTAAAAGCGCGCTTCAAAGCGAGGCGACCCTTGTGCGCTTTTTTAACTTGAGGCGAGGCGATTTGAGAAAAGCACTCGCTTCAGAGGAAGAAGCGAGAAGCGACGCTGAGGAAAAAGCGCGTTTTTTATAAAATAAAAAGAAAGCGACAATTAGGGTTTTTTTAAAAAAAAATTAGGTTTTTTTTAAAAAAAAATCTGAAATATAACTTCTCTCTCCTCACAACTCTTTTTTCCCTTCTCTCCTCGCGACTCTTTTTCCCTTCTCTCATCGCGACTTTCTTTCCCTTCTCTCTCCTGAAGCTCTCGACTGAGGCCTGCAGGTAATTTGTTCATCTCTTTTTTCTTCTTCTCTTCTTTTCTTCATCTCTATTCTCTGCTGTCTGCGCTCTTTTCTTCTTAGTTCTTACTGACTGCTGCCTCTGTTTTTTTTTTCAATTCTTTTGTTGTTTTTTTTATTTTGTGATCAGTGTGTATGCTAGCAGCCTTTTTTTATTATTTTCTGAAACTTCCTTTTGTTTGTAGTATTTTGTGATTTAATTATGTTTTTGATTTTTTGCTTTATATGTTATGACTTGTGAGTATTTTTGCCTAAGTAATTTCTTTCAATCTAACTATATTACCTTTTTTTAGTTATTTAATATTTTTTTTATTTTTATACTAAATGTCGCTTTTTTTAAAAAAGCGCGCGCTTCGCTTCTCGCTTCTGTGAAGCAAGCCCTCGTCGCTTTTTTCCGCTTCTCGCTTCCCAAAACACTGGCCTCGCCTCGCCAGAGAATGGCGAGCCACCCTTGCCTCGCCTCGCCTCTCGCCTTTGGCGACGAGGCGAGCGCCTTTCGTAACACTGATGACACCATATCTATGAAGAGCATCTCCTTCAAGGAGGAAATCATATCATTATTGTCATGGTTAAAATTATTATGAGCAAGATATGTTTCTTGCTTTGCTTTTGTTGTACCATAGTTACACACAACAATATTATTTTGGTCATGACCACAACCTCTATAGGTAAGAGTTTTTCTTTCTTTTGTCCTTTTGGTAGTTCACAAATAAACATACCATCATATTTATGATGTATAAACATAGCGTTGACTATATTTGTCAAATAAAATTTATTTATTCCTCTTAAACCTCCGTAGAGATGAGTTGTGTCATATATCATTTTTTAAAACCTTCCAAGGAGGTGAGTTGTGGCATATATCTAACCCATAATGATTTTATCACATCTTGACCCGTTCTCTTAAAGAATAGTCGAGCATTCAAGATACTCGTCACAAGTCACATTCTCTTCAAGGAATGGACTAATCATTTATATGTACTTCATCAATTTGCATTATAAGTATATTGTCATGGTCTTTAAAATTCATCATATTTCCATGACCCACTCTCTTAAAGAATGGTCGAGCATTAGCGATACTCATCACAAGTCACATTCTCTTCAAGGAATGGACTGATCATTTATATGTACTTCATAAATTTGCATTATAAGTACATTGTCATGGTCTTTAAAATTCATCATATTTTTCATGACACACCTCAACATTCATTTGAAAGATCAAGTGTACTATCTCTTTATATTCTTGTCTTTCGATGGAGGATTTATAAACTTGTCAAATTATTGGGTTGACTACATTCACAAGTCCATTGACCTTTCATACCATTTTGATAATAAAAATTGCCTTTCACATTTTGAAGGACTATTTGGAGAACCCATAATGTTCTTTCTTTTATAATTACCACGATGATAACTATTATAATTTCGTCCCTTCACGCCCTTTTTCATATCGTCAATCATTTGTCATCTTTCATACTTATTCTTTACTGTTACCACATTCATACAATAGAATGGAGCAAATCAACATACGAATTTCAAAAATATCATATACTGCTACCATTCGCTTTAGGAAATGGAACAAATTTAATAAACGAATGTCATTTCATCAAAGATATAATATTTTTCCTTAGTTATCATTTTATCATCAATATGGTGCATTGGTTTAAACTCAATGTCTTACCCATATAAGGCGTGTTATGCCATAATTTTATGGGACTTGAACCCAATCATGGTTAATCAAAACTCGAATTGATGTCTTACCCATTTGGTGCGATAGAACATGAACTATCATCTTACCCTCAAACATTTTTTTATGGTGCATTCAGAATTTAACCTGATGTATTTTTTGGTGCGATGGGCCTTGAATCCCCCGTCTTACCCTCAACCAACGATATAATAAACCGAAATACAACATAACTCACCCTTTGAGTATCTCAAAATAATCAAGATAATATTCAAACTCATGCTATTAAAATTTTATACCTTCTTCCATTTAAGAAATTCTGTATAGCATTTCATATCAACAAAAAGTAGTATATGTTTTTGGTTCCTGATAATTGTTAGTGACGGAATACTACTGTATTCTAAATCATAAAAATATTTTAGGAAATATATACCTGATTTTATGCATATAATACCTTGATTCGCATAACGAGATCAACCAAAACATGAGTTAAAGAAAAACTAAAACTCACTCGCAATTGACTAGAGACTCGTGCCGATAATGGTGAATGATATCTCTATTTATAGGAAGAGAAATCAATCAAAAGGTCACCATGTTTGATGACACATTAGTAGATACATTGCTATTCCAAAAAAGTTCATATCACCTTGGAAATATATATCCATGAGAAGGATAAGTTTATGATAATCTTAATGGACAGTTTACTTAATTCAATAAATTTATAACACTATAATATTATTTTATTTAATATAGGGGTAAAATGTGGGTAGTATGAAAAAGGGAAGAAACAGAAGAGATGTAACTACAATAATTTATTATAGTGATTGTTAGCAGTATTAATCGTGGAAAGTTGACATAATGAACAATTCAGTTTTAGCGTTTACAAAGGAGGAACATATATATATTTTTTAATGGTATTATTGTAGTAACTCAATTTTATAGGGTTATTTTGGTATTTCAATTTTTATTTTTATTTTTTTGTTTTCACTAATATATGAATATGAATTACTACTAGTTGAAGAACGTCTAATAACTTTACAAAAATAACAAATATTTTTGAGTGAAAAGTAGAAAAAGGACATTGATATTCATACATCATTATATGTAGAAGAACTGATTTTCAAGTAGAATGAATGGAATTTAGTTCCTAAACTAATTCTTTTAATCGATTTTAAAGTCTTCTCTCTCTTGATTTGGTGTAGTTCTCACACACTTCCGATAATATAGTCATTTCTCCTATTAACTCTTTATCTAAAAGTTCGATGATAACTTTTTTTTCATTATTGAAATTATTATAAAACTTTTTATTTCCATCACCCTTATATGGTATCACCTACAAATAATTTTTCTATATAATTAAGATGACAAGTTACTTGGGCAGATTTTATTTTCACTGAGTAAACAAACCACATTAATCGGCATTAGTGCTTTTACCACCAGTCATTAGTAATGCCCAATTTGTCGATGTTGTAATTACATTGATTATGAGTTTTCTTATAAGTCAATTTTTTATTAAAAAAAACGTAAATCTCTCTTTTTTTTAAAAAATATTTTTAATTAATATATTTGGTTTTTTATTTTGGTTTATTTGAATTTAACTAAGATTTATAAAAGATATACATAATAGTTTTAACAGTTTTGTCTACTGTAAAATCATTTTATAAAAAGTTCAATAAATATTTCAAATGGTCTTCATAATATATAGATAGATAGATAATTATATTGAAAATAATTGTAAGTTTAGTCCTTTTTGTACTCTAATCAGTTTCCCCCCGTATTTTCTACTTATTTTAAAACTGAAATTATTTCGTTTTCTAAATGTGAAGTCTTCTTATATAAATTTCAAGACTATATTAGGAGTTCTTAACTATTACAAATAAGTAAAAATTTAATAGTAGTAAATTTTTATGAATTTTAAAATATTAAATATTAGAATAGAATAATAGTTAAATGACAATTATTTTTGGGAAAATAATGAAAAAAAGATTTTGCGTAAGAGCATAATGTTTTAATGAAGAATCAAATGTTCAAACAACATTTGTAAGTGTCTTCATGCTTTTAATATAGTATGTATAGATACTTCAACCTTAATGCTCCATTTTTCATAATCAACTAGAGGACTAGACAGTTAAAATATGCGATTCTCAGTTAATAGTTTTAGTGAATATATTTTAAGGGGAATTAATTACCCATAAAAATAAAATTGCGCATGTACCTGTGGAGAATAGTGAGATGTTGCGTGTGTTTTGAACAATCTCTTGAGGTGTAGAAATGAATGATGTTTTGCTTGATTATATATTTGTGAAAGGTTCTTGCCGGAAGCTATTTTTGTGTGGCTGGAGCTCTTATTGGGATATTAAAACCTGGAAGAATGAGCATGTTTGGGACGCTACTTATTGTTTGGGGGCTTATCAAGGAAGGGATACTTAACAAGCCGACAAAAGTGGATGTGTATGTGTATGTGTACCCAACAATGTTGCTAGCATTGGTATGTTCTTTCATGTCTGTGAAGTATAATATGAAAAAGGTGACAAGAGGTGCCCCTGCTAGACCTGTTGCAAAACCTCTGAAAAGTTCTTCAAAAGCTAAGCTGAAATGAGCATCATTTCTCATTCTCTCCGTACTGCTGAAATGTACTTGCTTGTCTCGACTGTATTGTGTTATGTAATTGTAATAGAGGAGAAGAGAAATCTATATTTCACTCTCAGGAATATGGCATGTGTTATCTGTTTTTGCTTAGCAAAATGATGAATTGTAATAATATCTTGTTTGAGTTATTATTATTCTTACAGAGAGACGTGTTGTTTTATGAGATGAATGATCTACTTACTGCTTTGGATTCTTATTCTTGTCGCATTTTTGGAACAAACTAACTACTACTTTTTTACTTTCAAGTTCCATCCCTGCTCAAACTAGAAAAAAATAATACTTATATGTACGAATTTTAGTCAGTTTTATCCTATAAATAAGGGTTTCCTGTCACGATCCAAAAATACTCGTGATGACGCTCATCTTATTTCACCGATATAAGTTAGTCTGAAACTCAACAATTATGATAAAGTACGGAAATAAGCAATAAATTAAAGTCTAATACTTTAATATAATGTGGAAATACATAATCAACTTAAATATATGCCAAACTTTTATGTGTTATGGCAAAAATGGAAGAAAATACTAGTTTTGAATGATATTCTTTCTAGAATAGAACAAGATCATAAATAAGAAAAAAGATGGTTCGTTGAGATGACAAGTAGCTACCTCACAAACCTCCACAACAAGAAGCCTCAAACAAGAAGAGAACTGAGAGTATCACAACGTTGTGTGCTAGTAGCCTACCAAAAAAGTAGAACCAATGGTGAATACCAAACCACGCAGTACTCAACAAGAAAACTCCTAAACACCGAGATAAGGATATAGAATACGAGTACTCCTTACACCCTAACCGAACCTTCACAAGTATAGCCTGTAGAAAAACCACTATAATCTAATATTTTACAATTTAAATAGAACATAACTTAACAACATCACTTTAACAATTACATAAACTCAAGAACAAACTTAGTATTCATCAATCACAAGTTCTACATAAAGACACTCACAAGATAAACAACACACAAGAACAAGTTCACTAATGGTGAAGATGTGCAAGACAATGAAATGTAATGTCAAGTATAGTAATTCATGTCTGATCTAATGATACATGCCACTATCATCCATTGGGGACATATCTGTCTATACACCCTTGATAATGAAATCCATCGCACATCCCTCGAATCATAATATCCGTCACGTCCCTTGAAATGGTACGTCATCTTTAATTTCTTCTTCTTCCTCAATTTACATAAAAATTCACAACCATGTCTCGAAATCATTGCAAATGACATGTTTACACAAATAATATGTTGAGGACCAATTCCACAACAACACATAATTCACAATAACACAATCGTGATACAACATCAACAAAAAATTAGTAAGTCTTTCAAACTATTCTCAACACATTACACATAAATAATTGATCAGATTATCTTTCATTATCCCTTTTCAACATTACAGTCATTCAATGTTGACAAGTCAATTCATAGCCATCCCATTACTGCCCAACACATACCACAAATAAATACATGAGTCTATACACTTAACAAGGGTTGAGAAATCCACTTTCCTCAAATAGTAGAACAATAACTCAGGGACTTGAGATTTTTCTTTTCGTTAGGATTCCAAATTAATGTAATCTATTCACATTAATAATCACAATAAGATTTTAAGAAACTAATAACACCCTATTCAAAATTTCCAAACCAACTTCACCTAGTGATCTTAAATGACCTAGGGTAACTATTGAGGGTGGTAAAACAATGATTTTATGAAAATTTCAAGAAATGACTTTCCGATTAATTACATTCTCCGCCACTAAAAACCATGTTCGCCCCCGAACATAAGGAAGAAGAAGAAAGAATAACTAACCTTACCAAAAATTTGTATTTTGACTTACTAGTCGATGTTCATCTCTCCAAGGGAGCTCCTCTTTAAGATCATTCCATTAAGAGAAATTCCTAATAACTGAACTTTCGAATCAAACTTTGCATACCTGCAAATCAGGAGTTATTACCAAAACACATACTAACACATATATCCATTAGGAACTAAAACCCTCTAAATCATGACACAACCACAGAGGCAAATTGTTATAAAATTTGAAATCAATACTGACAACAACCAAACGTGACTGTGAACCAACCACAACACACTCATTATTTCTAAACCCACATAGAGCTTATGAAGATTTCACCCTTACGATATAATCATTCCACGAGCTTAAGTTATAAAAAATCTCATCTTTATACATCAGGTAGTAATCAAAAGGGAATCAAACTCACCTAACTTACAAACAAATTGATCAATCAACCACCTAGCTAGCGATAAACCTAAGTAGGGGTGACAATTTCAACCCATAATAATAATGAGTCCATTTGCCCATATTTACTGGCTTGGGTCACTCACACTTTAATTGGTTAAATATGAACTTCAAACTATTTTAAGTGTATCTACAAATATGGTCAAAATGGGTTAAAAATAGGTATCAATTTGATGAATCTTAGATTACTTATTTTCACTTTCACTCAAAATTCTTAATTGTCCTAAAAAATACAAATTTAATATTAAGTTTTTAGAAATTCAATTAATTTTAAAACTTAATTTTTTTTTCTTTGGAAAAAAAAAGAGTAAGTTGGTGGAAGGCTGGGGGTGGGGATGTGCCTGGTGGAAGGGGTAATTATTTTTTATTTTTTTTGCAAAAACAATTTTTTTTGTTTTTGAAAAATAGAAACAAATTTAGGGTAGGTTGGTGGAAGGGGTGTGTGTGTGTGTGTGGGGTTCCCGGGGGGAGGGGTAGTTTTGTTTTTTTGAAAAAATAGATTTTTTTGGTTTTTTGAAAACAAAACAATTTTAGGGGTAGGTTTGTAAAAGGTTTGTGTGTGTATGGGGGGGGGGGGGTACCGTACATTTATGTTTTTGAAAAATAAATTTATTTAAATGGGTTAAACCCATTTTCCCTAAACCATATTTGACCAAATTCATATTTGCCCATATTATATTTGGATGGATTGTAATCCAAACCACTTTGTCTCAAACCATATTCAACCCATGCACAATCCGATCCAATCGAACTATCTGCCACCCCTAAACCCAAGCATAGAGATGCTCTAAAAACTTAGTTGGAGCGCTTAGATCAATAGTTGTGATTACACGTTCCTTTGGAATGGTAGAACTAAATCCAATGTCCCCACATGAATATTAAGACTATCGTACGGATGTAAATATTCAAGGTAGTTCTTCTATAAGTTCTTATAAGCAAAGTTGTGCGTATATAATCACTAATATACATAACTATCCCAAAAAATATACTAAATCTGTCATAATTAAAATGACCATGTGTGCCAAAGGATACCACACTACTTATAGGACAATCAAAGGATCAATTCACTTGATCAACCACTAGGAATTCACCCATGGATGTGAAAACGTGTGTGGCATAAGCAATGAATAAAATTTCATCTAATGTCTAGAATGAATAAGGTGGTCACATAAGAATTGTCACATATGGGGAGCACCTCCCCAGAAGTAACTAGCGTCGCCGTCCTCGAAGAGGACTAAGATAAACTCTTAGCATTCGTCACTACATTTCATAGGTTAAATTGCGGAAAATTAAAAAAATTTAATTACTTCTATATTGAGGTTTACATAGACCTCTCGCATACACACAATATATACATAGGGAATTTACATAGACCCCTCGCATATGAATTCACTACATAGTATTCTACTTTTATTTCACATACATAAGATAACAATATAGATTCATAAGAAGTGTAAAATACATCTCATATTAAAACATCTAAAATGAGTACAACATTGGACATAGTCCATACTTCATTATAATAAACACCACATATGGACATATACAACATTAGTCTTCAAATGAACGAGAATGAAGAAAAGTATTTTTAATACTAAACAATATTCAATAGCAAGATAGTGACATCGTCCTCGAAAAGAGAGGACCTACCAAACTTAGAGAATGAGAATCCAAGTCTTCTTCAATGGTCTTCTAGAAACTCAATGACTGGAACCTAGATTTTTGTAGTAAACATAGAAACATGGGTTAGTACATCACTTGTACTAAGTATGGGAATATGCACATAAATACTTGAAATCATGCTAAAGGGAAGATTTGTTCAATACCATGCTAAGTTACTTTGAAAAGCCTTATGCACAACAAAGAACCAATAATCACATATTCCTTAAGATAAGATCATATAAAACCCAAGACCAACATTATCAAGTATAATCAAGTCAATCATAGCACAGTTGAGTACATAATAAATACAACTCCAACATCATGTTATAACAACATAGCATATATAAGAATTCGTAACATTACAACATATACAAGACCCTTACATATAACCCACTATCAACTCCACAAGTGCAATGACCAAGTAAATCCCCATAACCTTACTCAACCAAGTAAACCCAAAAAAGGATCACAAGTAATGTCTATCTTCACATAACATAGCATCAACAATAGTCATCATCACATTTAGCAATATAGACCAATAGCATATTGATAAATGAAACTAGCATTATAGAATCATCAACATGTAAAGTCAATATATACATAATCATTTACTTTATATAACAAAAGAACAACGTTCTAAGAATTTTCAAGGCCAACTAGTGCAATGTATAGGTAGAGTTCCATACCCCTACCTAGACTAACTCAAACCTCTTTGGTCACCCTAAATAGTGTTCACGTTACTACTTTATTTTACTTTCATTAACAATTGCCTTAACCGACATAGAGCATGTGAGCTAAACATGAAATCCGGTGTGATGAACCCTACATAGAAAGAAGGTTCTATACTTGCCAAGATAGAACTATAAAAATAACATAGCTTCCTAGGTGGATCCACTAGCTAGTCTATCTATGGGAGCAACATAGTTAAGGAACTAGGAGATATGCCTTGAACCCTCTGCATGCTCATTAGCATTGGAGCCCTCATCGCATGATAAACCATAGGATGAGTATCCCTTCGAGGGAAGTCAACACCTCATATGGAACTATAGGGTGAATCATCCTCTATGGGAAGCCAACACCTCTCGTTGTGAAGTTCACTTGGTGCTAAGTTAAAGACCCTTTTTGAAATGTCTTTAAGTATTTATTATTTATCATAGCTTAGTGCAGGTCATAGGAGACTAACCTCTTGTATATCATATCATTAGATCATTAGGAATTGCACGCGAATGTCCTTTCAATACAACCCTCATATGTGAGATCAACATATTAGCATCTTCAAGTCATATTAAGGCACATAGGCAATTCGTAACCAATCTTATCTCATTTCATTTTAAGCATAATCTCACAATCATATAATCAAGGCATTACAATTTCATCATCATACCAACACCTACCTAATTAAATCACAAGGCATGCTTTAATTGAACTTCATCACCAAGTAAAAGTCATCAGAATTGAAGTAAAAGTTTAACATCACAAGTCTTACCAATTCATCTTCATAAGCCATCATCATTTGTCTTAACCTACACCAATCCAATTTCATCCATCAATAGGTGTAACAACATCACACAATAGTACTTGACACAAGCACTAAGTCAATCGTATCATCACTATCCCAAATAACTTCAATTCATAACATACAGTTAGGGGGATTTAAGGTTCATCATGAATTCATCAAGATTTAGATCAAATCCCAACAATACATTACCCTAGGCAGTACATAAATGAATTAGAATAGATAGAACAAGTCTAATAATTAATACATCCTTCAATTCTCATCAATTCATAACCAAGATCATAGATTTAGGCAAATTGGGGAAAGGGACAGGATCCATACGAAATTTCTCTAATTAATATCAATTAGTCAACAATATATATTCAATTATCCATGGGTAAACGCAATTAATCATAATCAACCATCAATTTAAAGATTATAAGAAAACCCATTAAAAGAGGAAAATCCTTGGAATTGAGTTATTTAGAATTCAACTTTGAAAGGACCTCTTGGGGAAATGAATCCCAAGAATAAAGAGCCCATATCTTAATGAAGATTAATCCTCAAAATTCAAGAGAAATCCTAAATAAATTGGTCTTCTTCTTCAAGCTTACTTCTTCCTTCAATAGAGGTTGAATAGAGAGAGAAAGTAGAGAGAGGTGAGAAACTTTTGGGTTTTGATTTGGGAATTTGATTAAATCAATATATATACCTCCCATGAAATATCCAAAAGACACCTCACTTAAGTTGACCCTTTAATGAAGTCAAACTTGAATTTCAAATTTCATATTTTCGTCGGAGAATAAGTCCATGACGCGGAGCTGCTCCCGCAAGATTTTCTAAATTATTTTTTGAGATAGTAGAGTCCGTGACCTTCCCGCGATGCAGACTTGATTTTTTACCAAAGGCCTCTTCCATGTGTATTTTGGCTGCTGTTTTTGTAGCTTGCCAAGCCATGTTTGGGGTCCTCTCGTGGACCCATAGGGCAACCCTTGGGTGGTCGAACCTGGAAGTTTCCACTCTATATACATATTTTTACCCATATAAAGTCACTCTACAAGTTTTAGACCTCATACAACACCCCCAAACCTTCACAAACCTAAGCAGGTTTTACAAGTACAATTAGACTAGCTTCTGGACATCTTGGACGTTTCTTTGACGTCTTGACTCTAAAACTTCCTAAATGGTTTATAAACATTATTTTAGTCTTAGAAACATTGTTATAAACCTTAGTTCAACATGTGAGGTTCTAGATTAGGTCTTGTACTTTCAGAGTGTTATATTATCCTCCCCTTAAGAACATTTATCCCTGAATGACATTAAAAGTCTTTTGAAGGGAAAAGATAGACTCAATACTAGTAGCCCTACCAACAACACACATAATCAACATGAGATACAAATAAAAAACATCAAAAAGGCATTTTACACATAGACCGAAACCATAGTAGACCCTAATTTCCAGATTTTTGGCCAAGTCAACATTCTCCTATGTTTAGTCAACTTAGGAGGGGCATTTTGGTAATTGATTAATTAGTTTATTAAATTAACTTATTAAAACTAAGTTGTATAATTCAATATCAGTTCCCAAACCTAAAAATCACGGTCAAAACATTGAGACTCACGACTCTAAGCCAGTAGACGACAAACTGCAAGAAAACGTAAAACGGTAAAGATTTCTTAGGCGAATTCAAGGTTTTCTTCAAGGTTTATTGCAAGGTGATATATGTATATTAAATTATGCATAAGGTATGGGTGTCTATACTGGACTTCTTCCTCCAATAGAACTTTGTTTTCAATGATTCAAAGATCTTGAAAACTAGGGTTGTTCCCGTGTTCTCGTTGAACTCCGTTGTCCCTAGTATGCTTTTTGATTCCATGTTTAATAGGTTAGAGATAATGTTGTTGATATGTGCTGCAGGCTAATCTTATGTGTAATGTTCTTTAATTATGAATGTCGATTAACCTATGAAGTTGTGATCGTATAAAATTAAGTGCTTAAAACGTGATTCATGAATAGACGATGTGTTAGTTACACCCTTAATTGTTTAAGTGTTGATTTGTTTGTCCGAACGTTGTATTTATGTTATTATGACATTGTCAAGGTGTTAAATTCATCAAATATTAATATTATACTTTCCAATATGTCTTAAAAACGTTACCCTAAAGTCATGAACCAAGATTGGTTAATAGAATGATACTATGTTAAGATGTGTCCGAAAATGTTAAGTATGAAGATGATTACGGTTTGTTGTGCATACCTACTGTTAATGTGACTTGTTGATGATTTTGTGTTATTTAAATTAATAATGTATCCCAAATTGAGTATGATTGAATGAAACTTTGGCTCATGCTAATAAAGAAGGTTATGAAGTCTATAACCAATTGCTTATGTCAATATTTATCTTATGCCAATATTATATAGCCAAACGATTGAACTGATAACTCAAGTAATTCAATGAATGTAAACGGCCATAAATTTATGTTATAAATTAATGAAAAGATTGGCTAATGATTAAAATACATATCAAACCAAGCATGAAAGAATATAAAATTGGCCTATGCCAATAAAGATGGTTGTGTAATCTATACCAAATGTTTATGCCAATACTAATCATATGACAATCTTGTGTAGTTAGAGTATTAAATGATATTATAAGCAATTCTAAAGTAATACAATGAATCCATCACCAATGGCATGCCATTAATTGGAAAAACTCCCAACATGCTCTAAAAGAATGAAGTATGAACATATGTAACTCATTGAAAGAAATGCTCATCGTCCATAAATGATGAAATGAAGCTACTACACTAAAGTAAAGAAGTAACGTGAGTTATAACATAATTAAAGGGGTATAAATTAAATATATGACTAGAATAGGGCTTTAAAGAAAGTGAGACAAGTCTTCCTTACACCTGAGCTACAATGTTAAAAGAATAATCACGAATGAAAGTGTTAGAATGTGTGAGACTAGTCTCATTAACACCTAAGGATGATATGTAAGGACAATTCACATTTCATCAATATAAAGTAAGGATGACAAGTCATCAAAAGAGTAAGTAAATCTCAATCTAGAAGCAAACCTCCATAATGCTTGAGTCAACTCTAAAAGATAAAAAGCATGTGCTTGCACGTGTTATGAGCATGTGCTTGCACGTGTAAGTCTCATGAGATGAGGCTACCACAGAGGTGGATAAGTAGTCTCATTAAGTCCCTAGTCTTCGAACTATGTCTAGCCAACGTAAGAACTATCCAGTGTTTTCCATCAAAGCGAGCTAGATATGTTCAGTTTCACTTTTGTCGGTGATTATACCTCTTATTGTTGTGGGGAAGACGCCGGATTTCATGATTAGCTCACATGATCTAGGTCGGCTAATGCTCACGACATGTTCTTGGTTCAGAATAGCCGTGAGCCACTCCTTTCGGTGTGGAGTGAACACTTAAGATGGATTCGCCTTAGCCGGAAATCACTCCTTTTCAGTGTGGGGTAGACACTGGATTTCATGAGTATCTCACATGATCTAGATTCATTTTAACCGGTGAATCACCTCTTTTCGGAGTGGGGAAGACATTGGATTTCATGTTACGCTTGCATGATCTTATTCCGAATGATGTCATTATGAATGTGAGAACGAATGATGATGATGGAATGTATGTTCAAAGTGAGCAATTAAGAAAAGATTAAGAATGTTAATTACCAATATCACACTCATGAAGTTTTAGCAAATAATGGGCAAAGTCAATTAAGATTGGCCTAATAATGACTTCTTATATGATTCCAATAAATGGAAGTAGAAACATAATGTTAACTAAATACCTCATAACTTCCCTAAGATGAAAGTAATGAAATAGATGGCATACACAATAGAGAATGGCTTATGAAATGTTAATGAATACATAGTGTAAAGAATGACTCTCTATTGTAGGGAAATCAATCCTTAGTCCTTGGATTAGTTACATCGATTCATTCTAGGTATGGGACTACAACGAATCATTGCACTTGTAAGTAAAACATAGGACCAAAGGAATTATTGAACTACACAACAACAAGAAGAAAGAGAATGAAAATAAACTAAGTCCCCAAAGGGAAGCTCTCGGGTTTGAGCAATCAATTTTTCAAAATCTCGCCCGAGTGGTTCTAAAATTCTGTATGATACTAATTTCTTGTGATCATATTGAAAATGAGTTCTATGCTTTGGATGCATTAAAATTCATCATATTCATACCACAATTCACAACTAACGAATTAGGAAAGTTTAATGACTAGACTTTCCAGAAATGGCATGTTGCTTAGGAAAAGCTTTCGTTGATCATGCATAACTTTCTATACTTAGTAAAATGATGTACTAACCCTATTCACTTTACTCTTTTTATAGGTGCAAGTCAGAGGACAGAGTGATGACACTTGCAGAGGTTTGGACTTCAGCGTTTCTCCAGACCATTTGGTAGGTCCTCTTGATTTCAAGGATGCTACAACTTAGTTTAGAGTTAAATATAGACATAGCTAGTTGATTTTGTCCGTAGTGTTTCCTTCACAGTTTAATTTGAAGCTTTTGTAATATGGCTGTTTTTGGCAAACATATTTATGATATATTCATATCCTATTTTGAATAGATTCAATACTATCAGTCAAACCAACAACATACATATAATCATCATGATTCAAAGCTCATAGGAGTACTTCACAACTCCATTTAAAACATAGGGTGTGTTTGGTATGAACAAAATGTTTTCCATGAAAATGTTTCCCTAGAAAATTTTTTCCTGGAAAATAAGTAGATTTTGGACTTATTTTCTCATGTTTGGTTGGTGAGTAGAAAATATTTTTCGAAAATTATTTTTAGGGTTTGACTTATGAATGAAAAATATTTTTGAGAGACATCTTTTATTTTTGTTAGAGTAGAAAATAATTTATGAAATTAAAAATATCTTTTAAAACTAATTTTTATTTGGGGTTGTGGTGGGGGGTGGGGTGGGGGAGGGGGTAGGAGTGAAAAAATAAAAATTTGAACTTTTTAGTATTTAAAAAAAAATAAAATTGGGGGGTGGGGTGGGGGAGGGGGTAGGAGTGATACAATAAAAATTTGAACTTTTTAGTATTTTAATTTTTTTTTGGCGTTGGGGGTGGTGGTGGGCTGGTCGGGGGGGGGGGGGAGGGGAGGGGAGGGGAGGGGGATAGGAGTTGAAAATAAAATTTGAAGTTGAAAATATTTTTAAAAAGCAAAATTATTTTTTTGGGGAGGGGGTGGGGTTGTAATTTGTGCTGTTTAAATGAAGTGTAAGGTGGCTGATCTTAAGTGGAAAAATCTAAGCTAAAACAACAATGAATCTACACTTAAAAACACGTTGAACAAATTGTGAAAATACCACAAAACGAATGTATAAATGTTGGTAAATCAAGGCTAGAAATTTTAGTCAAATTTCCAGCACTTGGTGATGTTGTTTCGGCCAGAACACTTGAGGTTTGAGAAGTTCAAAATAAATTTAAAATATGTGAGGTCAGTGGGGATTGAACCCAAGACCTCACTACATGAAAGCTAAAAAAAATGAGAGATGTGGGATTCGAACCCACAACCTCTCGACCAAATAAGAGAGTAAAGAGAAATTTTAAAATAATAAAAATACTGAGAGTAGTGGGATTCTAACCCACCACCTCTTGGAAGAATGATAA
The DNA here is from genome assembly GCF_036512215.1 of Solanum lycopersicum. NCBI lineage: Eukaryota > Viridiplantae > Streptophyta > Magnoliopsida > Solanales > Solanaceae > Solanum > Solanum lycopersicum. Next base: position 28,961,526 of record NC_090805.1, read on the forward strand.
GGTAAGGAGAAAATGTAAATTAAAATAAAGTGAGGTTGTGGGGATTCGAACCCACAACCTCTTGAATGGATGAGAGAGTTAGGAGAAAAATAAAGGAGAAAATAAAATGTGGAGAGTGGCGATTGAACCTACAACCTCTTGAATTGATGAGAGAGTTAGGAGAAAAATAAAGGAGAATAAATGTGGAGAGTTGTGATTGAACCCACAACCTCTTGGATAGGTAACAAAGTTAAGAGATAAATTAAAAGAAAAATAACGAGCTTGTGGGGGATTGAACCCACAACCTCCTTGCCTTAAAAAGAAAAAGGGGACAGGAACAAGAAAGAAATATTATGGGGTTGGATCTAACTAGGGTCTCCCAAATTTGAAAAATGCAATTATCAAGTTTAAAATAAGATTAAGTGTTGTTCAAGTGATTCGAAATTGGGTCCCTTACCCAATTCCGTATTGACACATAAGTCATACGTAAGCAAATATTTAATGAATGCTACCTCAAAAGATCAAAATCAATATCTTGGCATATCTACAAGATGCATAAGTCTTGTACCACATAATCTTGGGTAAACATGAATCACTTAGACAAACTATGAATGAAGCCTCATGGCATGTATGTGTTAACTCATAAGTCTAGGCATAAGTTTAAAAGTAAGTGAACCTAAGATGTATGTGATGAAATGATGTAAAACCTAGAAGGGGTTAAGTAAGAGTGTGAAACACACTAAATGGACAAGTGCATTGGCATATGATGAAATGAACATTCATGTAAAGGGGTGAGTAATTATGAAAAGAAAATGTGCTAAAGTTAATCAATGTGGTGACAACATGATAAGAGGCTAATGTGAAAGATGAGAGCAATCTCAAATGATTCTAAGTAAATGTTGCCAAAATATACTCACCTATGAGAGAGTAAAGTTAATGAAGAGACCAGTCTATATGAACACGCTAATGAAAGTATTGAAGTTAATGCATACTTAATACTAATGATGAGATGAGAAATCATCTAATGTTCTGTGATGTCCTCATGCTAGAAGCCAACTTCCGTGATGTATGAGTTGAACGTAATGGAACTTTATAATGAACACCGATAGGATAGCTATGAGAAGTGATGCCTTCTTTCGGGAAGGGCGGAGGTTCACGTAACTCTCATGAGATGAGACTATCCGGCATGCTGGGTATATGTCTCCTTATATCTCCTAGTCTTCAAACGTATACTGCCAATATAGGGATCTGGCGGGGTTCAATTCATATGTACGCTAGCATGTTTTGGGTCACTTTGGCTGGTGATTCCACTTCTTTTCGGTGTGGGGGAGACACTGAATTTCATGATGCTCACATGATCTATACCGGTTAAAGTTAAAGTTCCCAAAGAATGAATGAGGCCAGCCTCAAATGATGCACATAATGAAATGAACGGTACCATAGGTGTAAGAATAGGATATTCAAGAGGTGAGATAGACTTAAGTAATGACGCTAGGTTATTCTTGATCATTGCAAAGAAAACCCGATGAGAGTCTTAAACTACATCCTAGATAGGACTGGTGATTACACTATTATATGAAAGAATTAAAAATGAAGTACGTATGTATGAATGAAGTATACTTTGTGTTTGCTAAAGAAGGATCCCTAGGTGAGGTCCCATATGTTGAGCCCTCATTTTGGGAAGTCCTAATGTCAAGTCCATGATTCCAAGGTCTCATGGCATATGAAAGAATGATATGAACTACGTGATATGATATGTGAAATATGTTATGTGCTGTTTGCAAAATGATATATTTGATGATGCATGTTACACTCATGGCATGACATTCCTAATCCAAATTTGGCAGGTCCATTGACTTTCCTAATCCAATTTTGGTAAGTCCATTGACTTGACTTTCCATAAATCATGTTTTTAGGAAAGAACTATTCTTACTCATGCATGTCCTTGGTGTGTGCTTGTATATGCCCATACTTAGTACAAGTGTGTACTAATTCCATACAAGTATCCATTTTTAGGTGCAGGCACAGGTGGATGTTAGATCGTATGGTAGAACATTACAGTTATCCCGACGTGGAGCTTTCATCCGGACTTGGTAGACCCTCATGCTTTCGAGGCTGTCTACTGTTATTATCTAGCTTAGATGCAGTTCTTAGCTAGTTGAGCATGTTCCACTAGTGTTTCATTTCCCACTTCATTTCAGATTTTGTAGTGGTGCCGTTTTGGCAAGTACACATTTAATGCAGCGATGAACTATTTCTTTTATTTGATTATCTTAATGTTAGATGGTTGATTGTGAAAATAAATGAGTTTAAATAGAATGTTTTATACGAATTTTAAATAACAAAAATTTCAAATTTTCAGCAAAAATTAACCTAGATGAAGTAAAGATGACATATGTAGGCTTGTCTGCGACCTCTGAAAGGTCTAGGACGCCGGTCTCATCTGGGGTCTGATTCCATCTTGACATAAGTCCTTCTACTTAAAGATATATCGCAAGCTTTTGTGATAAGTGTATATGTCAAGATGTACTCCATACAAGTAGTGGCACCATATCTTCAAAGCAAACACAACTGCTGCTAGCTCTAAATCATGGGTTGGATAATTTTTCTTATGTGGCCGCAGCTGACTTGAGCCATAGGCTATAACTTTACAATGCTGCATCAATACACAACCTAATCCCACTCCAGAAGCATAACAATACACTACATATACTTTCGTGACTTCTGGAAGTACCAATACAGGTGTAGAAGTTAATTTACTCTTCATCTCTTGGAATCTTCTTTCACATTTATCACTCCATTGAAACTTGGTATCTTTGTGTGTTAGTTTTGTTAAGGGTGCAGCGATGGAAGAGAATCTTTCAACGAACCTTCTCTAGTAACCTACTAATCAAAGAAAACTATGGGTCTCTGTAGGCGTTGTAGGTCTTGGCCAATTCTTCACTGCGTCTATCTTCTGGTTATGAACCCTTATTGCTTCATCTTATACAATATGACCTAGGAATGCCACAGATTTCAACCATAACTCACATTTAGAGAACTTTGCATACAATTTACAATCACGGAGAATTTATAAAACCTGCGGCAAGTGATTAGCATGATTCTCTTCCGATATTGAATACACCAAAATGTCATCTATGAACACTATTAAGAATACATCTAAAAATATCTTGAACAACCTATTAATCAAATCCATAAAAGTTGTTGGTGCATTTGTTAGCCCGAATGACATGACTAAGAACTCAAAATGACCATGCTGTGTTCGGAAAGCTCTCTTGGATATATATATATATATATATATATATATATATATATATATATGAAAAACACCTAGCACCTTGTAACTGATCAAGCAAATCATCAATTCTGGGGAGGGGATATTTGTTCTTAATTGTTACCTTATTCAACTGCCGGTATTCGATACACATTCTTAATGATCCATCTTTCTTGCATACAAATAAAACTGGTGCTCCTTATGGGGACATACTAGGCTTTGTAAATCCTTTTTCTAATTAGTCTTTCAATTGCTCCTTCAAGTCCCGTATTTCTGCCGGAGCCATTCAATACAAAGGAATTGAGATAGGTTGTGTATTTGGAAGCACATCAATACAAAACTCTACTTCTCATTGTCGAGGCAACCCTATAAGATCCTCAGTAAACACATCGGGAAATTCATTTACCACTGGAACAGATTGAAAGATTGGTGGCTTTGCATCTAGATTTTTCACTCTTACCAGGTGACATATGTATCCTTTGGAAATCATCTTCTTTGCCTTAAGATAAGAAATATATTTACGTCTTGGCGCCCCAATATTACCTTTCCATTCGAGGACTGCCTCTTTTGGAATCTGGAAATGAACTATCCTAGATCGGCAATCTACCGTGTCATAAGAAGAAGTTAACCAATCCATACCCATTATAACATCAAAATCTACCATGTCTAGATCAACAAGGTCAGCCAATGTTTCGCGATCACAAACAATTACAATGCAATTACTATAAACTCTTGTAGCTATAATAGACTCACCATTCGGTGTAGTCACTTCAAATGTCTTCACTAATAATTCTAGTGTTCTTTTGAACTTTCTAGCAATCAACGGTGTAACATAAGATAGTGTAGACTACGGATCAATTAATGCATATACAATATGTGAAAAGATGGACAATGTACCTGTAACCGCATCTAGTGAGGCTTCTGAATTTTGTCAATCGCCTAGTGCATATGTGCGATTCTAACCTCCACTATAACTAGCTGCTCCCCTAGATCCTCTACCACGATATGTAGGCATCTGTATCCCCCTACCCAAAGAAGGTGTTAATGAGTTTGATTCAACAACTGATCTAGTTGGCTGTGCAATGCCACCCACGCCCCTATGAAGGTAGTTTCTCATCATATGCCCTGGTGCGCCACACCAAAAACAAAAATCTGTCCAAACCTGCATGCACCCAGTTGATTCCTCCCACACTATTTACAAGGTTGTCGAGGAGGCCTTTATTGGCTCGTACTTCCATACTCTTGATGACCCACTATTTGTGAGCCTTGTCTTTCACTTCTTTGCCCCAAACTGATTGCCCCTAAACCCTTGAAATTGGGGTGGAGCACTAGCTGTAGAGTAGAAAGATGATGGCCTAGGTGGTCTGTTAAAGAACTAAGGCCTAAACTCACCTTGGTATGTTTTAAACTGCCCCATGGATCTGGCCCTCTTAGAATGCCATGTTTTTGACTATGTCCTTCTTGTTTGCCTTTGATCCTCGAACTTTTGAGGAAAGGCTCATCTCTATATAAACATATCTTTATTCAATGAAGCAATGGTACATTTTCTAACTTAATATGGGTCTAATCTATCCACATATCTATGAACTCTATCCTCCATGGTAGCTACTACATTAGGAGCATATCTGGACAAAGAATTGAATTTGAGACTGTACTCTCTCTCGCTCATACCTCCGTGGTGGAGATTTAAGGACTCACCCACGCGGGCCTCTTAGATCTCCAATTGAAGATAATGGGTAAGGAATACCTTTCTAAACTCTTTCCATGTAGCTTAAGGTGCATCCGTTCCCCTAGATTGCTTACAAGATTCATACCAAAATATAGCCACACCCTTTAATCTATATGCTGCTAGCTCAAGTGCTTCTTTACCACTTACATGCATAATATCCAAAGTGTGTTTGATCTTATCTATGAAGTCTTGCGGATCTACATTAGGATCTGACCCGGTGATTGATGGAGGGTCCAAGTTAAGAAAATAACGTATCTGTGTTTCATCTTCTCTATCTACACCGCTAGTACCTACAATTGGACCTTTTTGCCTTTGGCCATGACCAGTAACTATATGAGTCAATAATTGGACTGCATTCCTCAAATTTGGCTCGGTAGCATTAATAAGGGATTCCTGAAGTTCATCTTCCCTCATTAGTTCTTTAGTAGATGGAGGCGTCGGGGAAGTTTGCAATAAAGACTCATCTTGAGCCCCACTTTGAACAGCTTGGCTGGTCCCTTCTTGGGCAGCCACATCTACTCGCTTACCAGTACTTTTACTCCTTCTCGTAACCGGCATATTTTCTATAATAAAACAATTTGAAAATTAGGTATGATTCACCTACAACATTGGTTCTATCGCACGATCTAAGAAATAAAATAAGTGAGACAACTGCAACATGTTCCGTAGCCTTCTGTTTATACATATGGTGCATGACACATCCATAAGAAAGACTCTAAACAGACACGTCTTTGTAGACTCCCTAGGATGACATGCTCTGATACCACTTTTGTCAAACCTTAAATCCCAATAAGACAGATAGGCACCCGATGGCCTAAGGGCCCGAGAAAACGAACTTGAAATCTTTTCTTACTATGTATATAACTATAAATCTCTTGACAAGTTCACAAAGGACGCAGCGATAAACCAACATAAGTAGACCCAAAAAGTTATATACAAGACTTGGCGATTGAGGCCACAACTCCTTAAGACACAACTAAACCATGTACATACGTCTACAAAGCCTCTAAAAAAGATAGAAGACCTAGATTAGGTCGGGACAGACCCCTCCTTACCCTTTACTATGATACAATACCAAAATGAATTTACCAAGGACTCAGTTAGCTACGAATCAAACTAAGTTTCACCAAAAGTATCTGAGTGTCGTATTCTCCTACTGAGGAGGTGTACTAGCTGGAGTACCTAAGCCTGCATCATAAAATACAGCATTCCCAGTGAGGGACGTCAGTACGAAAAAATTTACTAAATATTTAAGGCAATATAACATATGTAATACGAGGGCTCAAATGAAATCAAGTATCAACATATGAGTGCATAGATCAACAGAGAAGACAATCTTTGCTTACTCTTGTGAGATCATGTAAGTTACATTGTTTTCGTTACTTTTTGTATGTTATAATCTTTGTAGGGCATGTGATACAAGTGACCAGGTGATCAGTGGTAGAAGCGGATGACCCATGCTAGGAATATTAACCCTTGGGATGCAGTCCTCATAATTACACAATTTAGGATTGGCCCATGCTAGGCTTTCGCCCTTGATCTGCCACCCTTATGTACCAGTTGGGATGAACCTATGCCAGGCTTTCGCCCCTGGGCTGCCACTTGTATATAGATTTATTCACTTAGATTCTTTAATTTTTCAGATTGTTGTTTATCAGTTCATAACTCTTTTGGGATTGTTCTTTTCATAATCATAACTCTTTAGAGATGTTATTTTGGTGGTCATAACCATTTTGGAGATACGGAAGTATGGACTAGTAATAGAAGACATGAAAATAATACTTCAAGGAAATAACAATGACATAAGGAGCTATGTAACATCAAAACATAACTTTAAGAGCTTAATGTCACAATTGACATCAAACAACAAAGAGGAGGATTCACAAGACTTGCTTTTGCAAATAACATTTCTATACCAACACATAGGGGGGGGGGGTAACTACACAAGTATAATATAATGAAGTAGTTCTGTGTGCTACGGAGAGGGGGAAATATTGTTAGATATTTGTAGATAGTGCGCTGCCACTATGTTTCCTTTTCTAGGAATAGAACTTATGAGATTCACTTTATTAGTATTAATCGCAAGTATCAGTTTTGATGGCAAAAGGATATCGAATCGAATAACCTTACATACCTTATCTTCTGACCGATATAACTATCACAATTCAGCCTCTCCTTTTCAGTTTTAATCTATAATTTGAGTCATGGTAAACTAAAATTAGCAGTTATCACACTGTGAGCCTCATAAAACAATAGCAAACACATATAAGAATAGAACAGGCATATACGTCAGACGGGCTGTTACATCTTAGGTTGGAACAAGGCGTGCTTGACCTCTTTGAGGTCTTACTAAGCCTCTTATCTATCATTCATTACATAAAGTATGAAAAGTTTTTCGGAATTTAAACGTTTCACCAAAGTATAATAATAAGAAACATCTTTTATAAAAGCTGAGGAATAAGTCTCATGGCCACAAGGCAATCTTAAAGACACACCTTAAACATATTAGGGACACAACCCTTTACATTGAAATAAATACATAAATAGTCTAATACGAGTCTTAAAGAATTATTAAAGAAACATAGACTATGCCCTCGAATATATGAGGACATACTTAGTCTTGAGAGAGTCAATTTTCAAGCTTTCCTTCTAAACTTCAACTTGCCTCCAACCTATACTTATAGAGTATAGAAAAGTACGGGGTTAGTATAAACATTGTAGTAAGTATGGCATTATGCAAAATAATGCAAAAAAGGGACAATATAGTTGAAACATACAAGTCATGTTACTTTCATAAAAACCTTCATGAATTAGTTACAAAACATCATATAGTATTATCATTTAGTACATAAGGTAAAACTTCAATTTTTCTTAACATAAGATCATACTTACAGTAAACCCAAAATTACACATGAACTACTCCTATCCTATGTTATCCTAAGGTTCCCCTAAGTTATGCATAAGGAAATTGCCTATACAATATCCTCAATACCTACTTAGGAGATCCTAAAGATTACTATGGATAAGCGTACTTCTTTTCATTTACACAACTCCCCACTCAATATCAGGACATTATAGAAACATACATATACTTATGAACTTCACATAAGAGCCCTATTCCAGGAAACCCCCAATTTACACTTAGTGCAATGTGAAAGTAGCATCCCATACTACCACTTCCACTTAGTGCTCCTTAGGAATAACCCTAGAATGGGCACATCACATTCATCACATATTAGGCTTTCATCAGAAAAGTCATAACATCAACATACTTTTGACGACCCAAAAGTACCCCCCTAGAAGTTAGGGAGAACCTCGGGTCATGACTGGGCGAACTAGATTCTTTGGGGTCTTGTACAAGTCCTCAACTCATGTTCATTACATAAGAAACATCTTTTATAAAAGCTAAAGAATAAGTCACGTCGTCACAAGCCAATCTTACAGACACACCTTAAAAATCTTAGGGAGACGACCCTTTACATTGAAATAAATACATAAATAGTCTAATATGATTCACAAAGAAGAATTAAAGAAATATAGACTATGCCCTCAAATATATGAGGAAACACTTAGACTTGAGAGAGTTGATTCCCAAGTTTGCCTTCTAAACTTTAACTTGCCTCCAACTTATATAGATAGAAAAGTACGAGGTATTAACAAACATTGTACTAAGTATGTCATTATGCAAAAATCATGCAAAAAGGGACAATTTAGTTGTTATATACAAGTATTGTTATTTTTATAAAAAAACTTCATGAATTAAATTACAAAACATCATATAGTATTATTATTTAGCATAGAAGGTAAAACTTCAATTTTTCTTAACATAAGAGTATACTTACAGTAAACCCAAAATTACACATGAACTACTCATATCCTAAGTTATCCTAAGGCTCCCCTATGTAAGACATAAGGAAATTGCCTATACAATCACCTCAATACCTACTTAGGAGATCCTAAAGATTACTATGGATAAGCATACTTATTTTCATTTACACAAGTCACAACTCAATATCAAGACACTACCAAAACATACATATACTTAGGAACTTCATATAAGAACCATCCTCCAAGGAAACCCCTAATTTACACTTAGTGCAATGTGAAAGTAACATCCATACTACCACTTCCACTTAGTGCTTATTAGGAATAACATTAGAATAGCCACATCACATTCATCACATTTAGGCTTTCATCATACAAGTGATAACATCAAAATGCTTCCTTGACAATAAAGATAAAGTCACATTACTTTCATTTACATCATATCATGACTCATTTATACATTTCATATAACGAGACACCAAGACTCCCTCCAAATTGCTACTTGTGAAATGGATAGGTAACGTCCCATTCCATAAACTACCCTAAGTAGTACACCCTTAAGAAGACTTGGTTAATTAAGATACATTTGTGGGGGCTAGCTGAAACCGACATAGACCATGAGAGAAAGACGTGAAATCCCGATACTACCCTTACCAGATGAGGGATGCCTACATATCTAAGGTAGGGTCATATTCTTTAGCCTTTACATGGATTCTCCAATAGCTACACACCTACGCGGGCGCATAGTTAAGGGATAAGGAGATTGGTACTAAGTAACTCATTCTCTACTAACGAGAAGCACCCATCTCAAGAGGTACATTTGACTCAACATCTTTACTCACGAAGTGTACCTATCCCTTCTTCAAATCCTCTTGGTGCTAAGTATAACTCCCCCACAGAATCTTACACATTCATTTACTATAGGTTAAGATATAACTATTGAACACCCCTTCTCAACTCAGAAAAGGTATCAAACCTCTAACATATCTTTGAATAGCTCATCGAGAAAAGTGAGGTTGCTACTAAACACTTCTCTCAACACACTAAGAGTGTTCACTCAAAAATCCCCCTTTTTCATGCTTAGGAATAGTTGGGATGGTCTAGACACTTCATCTCTACTCATGAAGAGTGTCTACCCTACAATACCCCATTTTCATTAATTGACTTCATTCATGCATTCAAGTGTCTCTTTGTGTGTGTGAGTACATGTGAGCACACCTTTCCATAATGACCATCATTCATAACATTGATTTCTAGACATGCTCATACTCACATATATCACAATTTACACATTATCATAATTCATATTTCAAATACATACTTCATTTATATATAAACCCTTCACGATACTCAATTCAACCTTCAAATACATATCATAAATATACATATCAAAATCATCAATTCACATCACATATCATGCCTTCAAGGCTATTTTCACAGTACACATATAACTTCATATACATCAACTAAACACCGTCAACAAAGGTGGACCATACCACTCAAGAGTTACTTCAACATAACTTAACCAAGATAGAACAAGTTACCCTTTATCAAAGCCTTTAAAACATATTAACAATATATCCAATAACCCATCATAAAATATCCCTTAGGGAAGCATCTAAAACTCAATAAAACCACCAATAAACAATAACTTTAACATTATCTAATCATACTCATTAAACCTATTTCATAAGCGAAAAGTAGGTAAAAAGAATAAACATGATTCCATTGGGGTTTTGACGTAAAAATTACCATTTAAAGCTAACTACGACTCATTTTAATCATTAAAGTATTTTCATGCAAAGACCCATAGTTAAAGTCAATGAATAAAGAATGTTGAAGTTTAAATCCTTTTGAAATCTCTTTGAAATGACTCATTGAATGAAAGAAGGTTCAAGGAAGACTACCATACCTTAATATGAAGAAACCCACGAAATTTGGTGAAGAAAACGTGAAGAACTTGGTCCTCTTCCTTGGAGCTTGAAGCTTCTTGAAAATGGAGGTTTTTGGAGAAATTTTATTTGATCTTTAGGGTTTGAATTGGTGGGTGAAATTAGGTTTAAAATGACCTAAATCAGTCCATAAATGATCCCCATAGTTTCCAAAGAATCCCTACACTATTTGGATCCTTTTTAAAATTCAAATTTTACTTAAAAACGACGCGGCCAAAAAGAGGTCTTCGATGCGCGTCAAGGAGGGATCTGCTGATTCTTGGCTTTCAGCATTTTGAGGCAGTGTGCCTCGTTCTACAGGCGCATTGCGAGTTGGGCTTCAAAATCTTCCCCTACACACTGCCTTGGGCTGCTCCTTTGTCAAACGTTTGTGTCCTCCTTGGGGTCCCTTAGGGTCATCCCGGAGGAGTCGTACTCGAACATTTTGACACTTGGTAGGTACTAGGCTCATCCCCACTGGTATTAGATAGCAAACACTACCCAAAAACATGCACCAAAATGAAGGATACACTAGCACATTCCAAGGCACATTTTCCGATTGTGTTGGACTTTTTGGACGTTTGAATTCCAAACTTCACAAACTGACTTTTAGTGATTATATGCACTATTTAGATACACTATTAATTCATGAAGAAGATGTGAAGCTCTAGTTTGACGTATTTCATTTTTTGGGGTCATTACAAACGACCTCCAAAACCTAGATGTGAATTGTGCACCCCTATCCGATATGATGGATAACATAATACCATGGCGACACACAATCTCATCTATGAAGATCCTTGCATTATCTTCCGCCGAGTAGGTAGACTTGACGGGAATAGAAGGAGAGGATTTGGTCAACCTATCCACAACCACCCATATAGAATTATACTATATCCCCTTTTAAGCCTTCCTACCAAAACATTTCTCTAAGGTCATTATACATGTTTGTAGAACCCGGATGAATGGGATAACGGGAACCATGAGATTCCTCAAGAATCCGATTTCTCAAGTCATCCATATTGGGCAAATATAATCTTCCTTGATATCTCAAGACACCATTACCCCTAAGGAGAATAACTCATTAAGCTTACCAAGAACTGACTCCTTCAACTTATCAATGGTTCATCAAGGTGTTTCTTAGATGTCACCTCAACCACCAAAGACAATTCAGAGTTATGATGGATCATTAAACCACCAATTAGAGAATCTTCCAATCTAACACCCAAACGAGCCAACCTATGAACATCTTTCACTAGGTCTTTCTTGGCTTCTTCTACATGAGACACGCTACCCATGATCATACGACTAGAGCAACCACAACCATATTGGCAAGTAAATTAAAATAATAAAATAATAAGATGGTTAATAAAAGTAACATAAAACTTTACCAAAACCACACAAGTTAACAAAAGATTAAAATATATCTTGAGAGTTAATTAGTAGCACTAACTAGAGAAAAAAACATAAAAAATGAATATGTAAATGATGAATGACGAATAATCAAAATAAGGAAACTAAAAAAACTAGAGCAAATAATGGGTAAATGGAATAATCAATTCCACAAACACGAGAATAATTATAAAAAGTATACAAAGTCAACATAATAATATATTTTTTATAAAAACAAACATTTAGACAATAGCAAATTGAAGTGTATTAACAGCAAGGAAGAAATAAACAAATACCATGACATAGACATAAAACTAAATTAAATTGCATCAGATTTAAGATATTAAAAATAGAGAATGCAGTAGTGTTGATAAGAGTTTCAAACAAAACATAGTACAATGAAATAAACGAAATAATCCACAAATAATTCACTGAAGCTCTAAAAAAAAGCGTCAGCCTTAATAAATTAATAGATGTCATATATAAATAAAATAAACAATATAACTAAATAAAACCAATAAAAATGGACAAAACATGGAAGATTAAATGTAGCAAAGAAATATAAATCAAAAACAAAAAGAACATAATAGCATTAGAAAAATAAAAATATAAAGTGAATCCGACCTAAGTAATAGTTAACATTTAAACCAAAATTAAACAAAAAATATGTTTTTTATAAAAAGAATAGGAAACGATGAACTTGAGATGGATATAAAACTATTGGCCGACAAATCTTGTTTGTGATGGTTTCGCTATCCATTGGATCTTGGAGACTTAAACTTTGTGGTGGTCGTCAGAGCTCATACACCCTCAAAACAGGGTTTAGAGGTCGGAATCTGCTGGCATATTGTAGTTCTAGTTTTTTGTTGATTTTTGGCTTCATCGAAGGTTGTTTGGTTGTTGTTGGTCCATTTCGTTGGGGTTTTGCCGGGGACGAGGGTGATTTTGGGAGGTGATTTTTCGGTGAGCTGAGTTGTAGTGAGGGTCAACTACTCTTGGTGTTGGCATATCACTTGGAGTTGCTTCGGTCAGAAAATAGAGAAGGCACTGAAATTGGGGTTATTTGGAGGCCTTAGTTGGTGGTTTTGTGAATGGAAATGGTGGTTGGTTTACGATCTTGGTTGGTGGAGCAATGGTGGATCATGCTGGGGGATTTCGGTTGGAAAAGGACGAGATTTAAGAGTTGTTTTAGTCGGTTGTTTGGTGGGTTTCTGGGAATGGAGAAGAGAAGAGGGAGAGGGAGTCCCGGTTGGAGAGAAGAGGGGTGGTTGTGGGTGTTTATGTCTGCCGTTTGGCGTGAGTAAAGTTTGCAAACTTTGGAGATAAAGACGTGAAGCTCACTGGAAAAGATGATTGGAGGGAATTTTGGCAGCTATTCTTTGGAGTATCATAGGAAAAAAAGTATATTGGGCTTTTCTTGTTTGCTCTTTAAAAATTATCCATCACACTTGTTTTTGACCTAATTGTTATTAAATAGTGAATTGTTAGTATTATGGGCTTAACATTATGGCCCAAAAATTATTAATCAATCTTCGTATGCAAAATTCAATCATAATATTTAAATAATATTTTAGATTGTGTAAAATATAAAATAAATATTAACAAATATAATGAATAAAATAAGTATAAAAATTGTATATAATAAATATGACTATTGACATGAATTTAGCAAAAATAACGTTTTAATCAAAAAAAAAAATTCAACATATTCAACCAGTTGTGAAGAATATAATTAAGAATAACTGATAAAAATATCCTAAATTTTGACAAATAAGGATAGTTATCAATAGACTTATTTAAAATTTAAAAAAATACATATTTTGAACTACTAAATAAATAAACTTAAAATTACGATTTTTTATAAAATGTTAGGTCAAAATTGGGTGTTAACAACTGTCTCTTTATTTGGATATGATTGATGAAAGAAATCGTAAACACCGAAAATTGACAAACTTCATTTTGGTCAAACACACAACCTTTTGTTTTTTATTTTTATAAAAATTTGGTTAGATCGTGATTGAAGTCGATCCCAGACTTCCCTCCAAAAGATTCCATGTTGCGTCACGTCCTTGTTGTAGTAGTCCGCACTTATAGCTCCACCAAGAATGCATCCTCTTGATTGTTCTCGAAAAAACAAAGATGAAACTCCTTAGTAGAGACGAAATTGCAGGAAAGAAGAACACATCTCTTACAATACGACAAATGAAGATGATCCATTGGTAGGATAAAAATGAATGTCCATCGATAAGAAGAATAAAAAGGTATTCGTCGGTAGCATTTTGAATGCGTGTCTATCGGTAGGACGAATGAAAAAGGATGATCCTTCGATGGGATTTTGAATGTATGTCTTTCGGTAGGACGAGTTAAAAAGAAAATCCATTGGTAGGATTTGACTGTATGTCCATCGATAGGATGAATGAAAAAAGATAATTCATAGGTAGGATTGGAGTGTATGTCCATCGGTTGGACAAATGAAAAAAAGATGATCCATTGATAGGATTGGAATGTATGTCCATGGTAGGACGAGAGAAAAAAAGATAATCCATCGGTACGATTTTAAAATGTATGTCCATCTGTAGGACAAATGAGAAAAAAAATATGATCCGTCGGTAGGATTTTGAATGTATGTCCATCGGTACGACGAATGAAATTCTTTCAACGCAAGTCTCCTCTGACTTGAACGTGGAATAAGATAGGGTGAAAATCCTTCACCTCTGAGTAGATGTGACTTAAAATGAAAATATCTTTCAATGTAAGTTTTCACCGACTTGAACGTTGAAAAGTTATGGTGCACATCCTTAAACACCAAATAGATGCGACTTAAACGCAAATATCTTTCAAGACAAGTTTCCACCGACTTGAACGTTGAAAAGATATGGTACACATACTTCACTTCTGAATTGATGAGACTTAAATGCAAATATCTTTCAATGCAAGTTTCCAGCGATTTGAACGTTGAAGAGATATGGTGCACATTCTTCAAAACTGAATATATGCGACTTTGATGCAAATATCTTTCAAAGAAAATTTTCACCGACTTGAACGTTAAAAAGATATGATGCACATCCTTCACCTACGAATAGATGCGAAAATATATTTCAACATAAGTTTTACTAACCTAAACGTTGAATAGATATGGTGCACATCCTTCACCACTGAATAGATGCGACTTAAATGCAAATATCATTCAACGCAAGTTTCCACCAACTTGAATGTTGAAAAGATATGGTGTACATCCTTCACCACTAAACATGACTTAAATGAAGATATCCTTCAATGCAAGTTTCCGCCATTTTGAACGTTGAAAATATATAAGTCAAATCCTTCATCTTCGAATATATGAGACATACATGTAATGACCTTCTTGGCGAATGAAAAATGCAATGGCCCTCTTGTTAAATAAAAAATACATGACCTTTTTGTTAAAATGAAAAATGCATGACCTTTTTTATAAATAAAATCTGCAATGACCCTTTTGACAAATAAAATGCAATGACCCTCTTTGAAAATAAAAATGAATTACCCTTTTGGTAAATGAAAAATGCATGACCTTTTTTTAAATAAAAAATACATTGGCCTTGGCAAATAAAAATGCAATCGCCTTCTCGGAATAAAAATGCAATGACCCTTTCGGAAAATAAAATGCAATTGCCTTCTCGGTAAATAAATGCAATGGCCCTCTCGGCTAATAAAATATGCGATCTCCTTCTTAGTAAAAAAATAAAATGACCCTCTCTACAAATAAAAAAAGCAATTGCCCTCTTGGAAAATGAAAAAAAAACAATTATCCTTTCCGAAAATGAAAAATGCAATGGCCATCTCAGAAAATGAAAAATGCAATAAACATGCAAGTGATGGATGACCCAATGATTTTTCACTGTTATGAGGTGGATGAATTGTGTGTCTTGAAAGTTTCATTGCCCCAATGCTTTCACCTGTTCCGGTACTTGAAAAGAAACAATTGGTGATACAATATCGCCTTAGCTTGCGACTAAGTCAAGATACCTTGAGAAAAGATTCTATAAAAGAGAATGTGTACAAACGCCTGACCATTTTGACACATGTAAGTAATAAACATTTTATTCTTGATAATTTTGAGTTTATTGTGACTCAAGACTTATGGGGGATTTGTACGAGGAGCTGCTGTCTCGCCAAAAAAAGTGCTCGAGATTAGCAAGATGACTTTGAATATTAAGCATTGAAGGATTTTTGAAGTTTCTATCAAACTTCTCACAACATTTATTGGTACTTTTGAGGTCTTCCTCAAAAATTCTGTCCAAGGTAAAACTTTCGGCATATCTCAAAATGATCTCCAATCTTGACTTGTTGGAGATAACACCTTTGTTGTAAATTTTTTAGATACTCTCAAAAATTCTGTCGTAGTGTTTATTATAAGGACAAAGAAAAATCACACTGGGTATATGATCGAGCTGTCGTGACGCCTATGTATCCTGTTGAGCCATAAATCAAGTCAGTTGTAGTTCCAATCCTGTAGATGATAAATACTGCTAAGAATTTGAGACAAGATCATCAGTATAAAATGCACAATACGAACATGATAAAATAGGAAAATAATATTCCATGTGATATTCAAATCCTAGAGAAAAAAAATACATGTCACATTTTTTGGGACGGACAACCCCATAAAGTAAAATAGGACTCTCACACATACAAAATTAACCTAATGACACATTTTATAATAAATAACTCGAAAAGACAACTTTTAAATGGGAATACTCTAAAATAAAGTTTGAAAAATATTAAAGAGTGGGTGCTTGCTCACATTTTTTTTGTTTTTCTTTTCTTTTTGAATAATAAAGAATGTGATGAGATAGTCAAATCTTGACTACAATTGGTACCAATAGTTAGGATTGTAGTTGAATCTCTCATTCTCTCTTTTTTTATTTAGGAATTTTTTCAAGGTAATTCCTACAATTTCATGTTGTACCTCAAACATACTTAAGGATCGACAAGATTCGTTCATCTTACTTCAAACACAGGTTTTGAATTGTACCAAACCGCATATTTCAAGTGCCCTCATGACAAAAATTGGTGATATTTCACACATATTTGAAATATTTGACTTTAAGATATTTTTCATAGTGCACTCACAACTAGGAGATATTTATTAAACCCTTTACATGCCTATTGACAATTGTATCCCTCATATCATAAGAATCCATAGGGTGAGTGTCTCTCATAGGGGAGTCAACACCTCATATGAAACTATAGGGTGATTCATCCTCCACGGGAAGCCAACACCTCTCATTGTCAAGTTCATTCGGTGCTAAGATAGGTCAATTTTTTTAATTTCTGTATTTAATAATTATAACTTAGTTTAGGTCATAGGAGAATAATTACTTGTATAATCATAGTCATTAGCTCAATAGGAATTGCATGAAAACATAATATCAATACAACCGTCATATGTGAGATTAGCTGAGTAGCTAAATTAATTTATTCTTGAAAATCTCTTGTTAATTATAATTATTTATCATGTTTGAATAATGTTATAATAACCATCTTTAGAAAGTTTGCTACAGAAATATTCTTCGAATAAGTATGCCCAGACTATGCCATCCTAAGGTTGAAACCGGTAGGCAGAGAAGGTCGTTTAGGGGAGTAAACAAAGTTGAAGCGCTGTTAGGGTAACTAATCAAAGAAGAAAGCTGTAGTAGTGACCAGACGAGATGATTATTAAATCATTATTTTTTCATAATAAGCAAGTATAATTTATTAAGAGGTTGGAAGGAATAAAATTTTAGTGAAAAATGAAAATAATAAAAATGGAAACTTACCTATTAAACGATGATGTTGATCATAAGATATTATTACTTTATATATTAAAAAATCTTAATACTGATATAAAAAGAGAAATTTATAATAAATTATTAACATATGAGATAATAGAAATAACAACCCAAGGTTGGACTGAGTTAACCATACAAAGTATACAAGATGAGCTTTATTATGACATGTATGATTTATATGATGATTTAGATATTGGAGATTAAATATGACTGAATATTGGCTAAGGCGAT
Organism: Solanum lycopersicum; assembly: GCF_036512215.1. Lineage (NCBI taxonomy): Eukaryota > Viridiplantae > Streptophyta > Magnoliopsida > Solanales > Solanaceae > Solanum > Solanum lycopersicum. The sequence goes on from NC_090805.1 coordinate 28,979,697, forward strand.
ATGGTAGAAATTACAGGTTAAAAAAGATTAGATATCCAGATAAATTAAGTAAGCTTTTTAAAATATTATATAAAAAGTTATGATGAATAAAAATAAAAATATTAAAATAAAAAGAACTAAGATAGATAAAAAGGTAAGAAAAATATGGAAAAAATTAAGATCTTTATATATAGAATATGAACTATCACAACTAGTCAAAACAAATAATGATAGAAAAAATCAATTGATAAACATAATTTCAAAAATAGAATATAAATATGTCTATTATTAGAAAAAACAATATGAACAAAGAAAAATATAAACAACAATTAATAGAAAAAAATAATGGAACAAATAACTGAAAAAGAACAAGAATTACAACACAGAAAAAGAAGGTTAGAAGAAAATATATTAGCAGGAGTATGTAATAAATCAATACTAGCACAAAGAAAAGATATATTAATGAATTAGAATTAGATTGTCTTGAATATGAATTACAACATAATATAATACATAGATCATAATGAATAAAGAAGAGTTTGCAGTAGACGAAAAAACATATGAAAACCAAGATGGAATGATAATAAAAATAGTATTTTCAAATTTAGGAAGAAGATACAAGAGAATAGGAAATAACTTATACATAATGCTAGAAAAAGAAACAGCAAAATTAGAAGATAGTTTAACAACTATGGTAAGAATAACAAAAGAAAATGAAGAAATAGATAAATCAAGAGAAATTGAAAAAATAAAAACACAAGCAAAACAAGAAGTACAAAATTTAGAAGAAATAAAAAATACAAGAATAAGTGAATTAGAAAAAGAATTAGCTAGGTTAAAATTATTATATGAAAATAAACAAAAACAAAAAGATAAAGAGCTAGAATTAACAAATGAAATAAAACAAATGGAACAAAAACTAAATGAAGATCTAAAAGATCTAAATGAAGATATTGAAGTAAATGAAATAGACGGAAATGAAAATAACCAACAATCAGAAATAAGTGATATAAGTGAAACACATACAGAAATTCTAGAACAGATAAATAAACCAAAAAAATTAGAAATAAACACAGGAGATATGAATAGACCTAGTACGTCAAGAGTTAAAACCCCAGATAATAGTCCCAGAAATAGTCCTAGAGTTAGTCCTAGGAGAACACCACCAACTTATTATACAGAAAGCTATCAACAATCAGACAGAAATAATGCAATATGGAACAGTAGACTAAATAAAAATTGGACACCTAAACTAGCAAATGAACAATACAATTTCTTAGATTTAGATTGTGTCGCAGATATAAATAAAGAATATTGTTATGAATAGGAAATATGTCTAAACAGTTAATAGATAACAAAATAGAAACAGCGAAAACACAAAGATACATAGAAAGAACATTCGTAGGAACAACAATGTAACGACCTGTTTAGTCGTTTTGAGCAGCACATTTTATTCTGGAAAAACAGGCTGAGGCGACGGACCCAACGACGGACCGTCATGGGCACGACGGACCGTCGCAGGGTCTCGTTTCAAAACACTTAGAAAATCTGAAATTGGGTACTGAAAATCGACTCTCTGAACTTCGTAACGGAGTGGCAGGACGGACCGTCACAGGCCATTAACCCAAAATCAAGTTTCTGAACTATGCGACGGACAGCAGGACGGACCGTCGCAGGCGCGATGGCCCGTCACAGTTTGCATAATCCCAGTTGGAGTCAGATTTCTGGTTAAGTTTTAAAGGGGCGTTTTGGACTATTCCTGCTATAATTATATATTTCGTGGGTTTATATTAATAACTCAAATTCTTGGGGGATAAAAGAGGTAACCTTAAGTTAATTAGTGGGCTATTATTGTCATCTTTTATTCTTAATTATATACTAATTAGGGTAAAAGAAAGAGGGTTTGAATAAAGAAAATAGAAAGAACAAGAGAGACGATCGAGAAGGGGAAAACACAAAGCTTTGGGAAAATTTGCTTGCTTGATCACGAATCTTCGGTGGAGGTAGGTTATGGTTTCTCTTACGATATTCGTAGTAAACTCTTAATAGAGAATGATATGTATTGATAATATTGTAAACCCTACTATATGCTTAATTGTATGCTTGCATGAATGTAATTATATAATTGTGATTATATAAGCATGATGAAGTTATTGAATCCCAAATCTTGCAAAATCTTAATCTCCTTGTTAATAATGAGGCCTTGGTATAAAAGAAGGCGTGATGAACTAAAATAATGGGATTGATGATGCCTTGGTAAGAAAGAAGCCTTGATGAATTGATGGAAGGAGATTAGGGGATCGGGTGTCACGAACCGACACGTAGTATTAGGGGATCGGGTGTCACGAACCGACACGTAGAATTAGGGGATCGGGTGTCACGAACCGACACGTAGTATTAGGGGATCGGGTGTCACGAACCGACACGTAGTATTAGGGGATCGGGTGTCACGAACCGACATGTAGTATTAGGGGATCGGGTGTCATGAACCGACACGTAGATTTAGGGGATCGGGTGTCACGAACCGACACATAGATTTAGGGGATCGGGTGTCACGAACCGACACATAGATTTAGGGGATCGGAGTGTCACGTATCGACACAAGAGGATTAATGAATATTGAGGGAGCGGAGTGTCACGTACCGACACAAGAGAAATAAAGATAATGAATCTTGAAAGATGTTAATATACTCAATCTAATGAACATGATTCCCAAATGAGTATGGTATCGAGGCTTGAGTCCTCATGTGTGAACTTGACGGTAATTGTTAATGATATAGTATTTGTTGTTGCTACATGTTGAGTATCATAGTTGATTTTATGATATTACTCGGTATATATTGATTTCTATTTTGAGTTGGCCGATGATATTTACTCAGTACCCGTGTTTTGTACTGACCCCTACTTTTATGTTCTCTTCTTGTTTATTTGTGGAGTGTAGCAAACGTGCCATCGTCTTCAACTCAACAGTAATTCAAGCCAGTCTTACTACATCGGAAATTCAGGGTGAACTAATGGTTCTAGCTTGGACTGGATCTTCTTCTTCAAGTCTTGATTCCTTGAACTTCCGGCATGGACTAGCTTCTTATGTATTTTTAGCTTCTTAGAAACTCTTAGAATTAGTAGTTTAAAGTAGATGTTCTTGTGGTGATGACTTCCAGATTTTGGGGAATAATAGATGTTGAATTTTAGAAGTTAATGAATTGGTCTTTATTTAATGAGTTTAAGTCTTCCGCATTACTTTCTGTTGATATTATATTGAAATGTTAAGGTTAGATTGGTTGGTTCGCTCACATAGGAGGGTAAGTGTGGGTGCCAGTCGCAACCCGGATTTGGGTCGTGACAAACAAAATTATGGATATAAAATCTACCCTTGGAAAGTTTAGAAGTACTTAGGAATGATAAGAAAATGGATGGATCCGCATCAGCAACAAATATAGATATACTAGATAAATATGAATCAGCAATAAGAAATGAATTTGGAGGCATGACTACAGATATAAGAGAACAAAATAGAGAAAAAATAATAAATAGACAACTTATGACAAAATTAGCTATATGTAAAATGTGTTACTTAGAAGAATATACTTGCGCATTTAAAGAATATTATTACAAAGCTAAATACAATTTAGACGAAGCAAAAGAAATAAGAAAACAATATTATACAAAATTACCAGAACCATTTAGTACAAACGTAATAAAGGATTGGAATAATGAAGGAATGGTAGATACTTTAGGATCTAGAATAAAATTTTTAAATCAATGGTTCATACAACTATGTGAAAACCAAAAAGAAAAATTAAAAATGGAAAAAGTATTAAATAAAAATTTATCATGTTGCAAAAATAAAATGGCACCACAATTTGGATGCACAACAAAAAAACAAAAATCTAAAAGATATAAAAATTATAGAAAAAACAAAACTATATATAAATATAAACAACCAAGACGAAGGTATTATGTAAAAAATCATAAAATAAAAAGACCATACAGACCAAAAAGAAAAATATCCCAATGTACTTGTTATAATTGTGGAAAGATAGGACACATAACTAAAGATTGTAAATTACCCAAAAATCCAAAAAGAAAACAAATAGCAGAATTAATAATAGACAATGAAAAATATATGCAAATAGAGTACATAGATTATGAATTAAGTGAAAATGATAGTATATATGAGGTATCAGACATAGAAACTGAGAATGAAGAAGAAAATATTAACATAGATAATAACGAAGCAGATGAAGAAATATAATGTCTGAAAATGAAATAAAAATAATATCTAAGGAAGAATATCAAGATGAAGAATCATCAGAACAGAAAATTATATTTGATAATACGATATTTGAACAAATAAAAGGAAAAGAATTAGATTTAAGCGTTGAAAAAGTACTAGAAATACCTATTTTAAGAAATTGGTTTAAAAGACAAAAAGAAGAATACTATGTAGTTAGTCAAAAAGAACATATCATAGATTGTAAATACACAAGAGGAAAAGCATATATACCTATAATAAATAAAAGGATGATAAACAAAGAAATACAAGATATAAAAGCTAAAACACCAATAAAATATGTACATTTAGGAGAAACAGAAATATTAATAAAAGCCTGCTTTAGAGAAGGAATAGATACACCTATAGAAATATATTTAGCAGATGATAGAATTGTACACCCTATAGAAAAAAGCATAATTAGTGCAGTAAAAGGAAACTTAATATATCAAAAATTTAAGTTTACAATAAGTGCTAATTATACAGTATCATTAACAGATAAAAATATAGATAGATCATTAGTTCTATATTGGAAAATGTGTGGAATAGAACTAGCACCAGAGAGCAAATTATTTACCGCAAGATGTAAAAATTTATATATATTAACAACAAAGCATAAAATAACAGCAAGAAATAAAATTAATAAAATAAAAATAGAAAATCCTTTTGAAAAAATAATTACTGTAATAGACAGTAATGACTATAGCTATAAAGAAATTGATATAGAAGAAGATTTAGAGATAGTAAAAGAAAGATTAAGCACTTCAAGCGTACCAAATACATTGACAAGAGCTACCTCATCAAGGATGAGTACCTCTAAAAGAAAATATGAAATTCCACAAAGCTTATTAGATTAAGAAGAAATAACACCATATCATTATTTCATAAGAGGAATAATAGACAAAAGAAAATATAAAATATTAATAAATACAGGACAAGAAGAAAATTACATAACAAGAGAGTTAGTATTAGAAGAAGAAATTATAAGAACAGGACATACATGCCCTGGACTACCTAGTGAGATAGTGAACACGAATGAAGAAACAACAGAAAAAGAAATAATTATAGGAGGAATACCCTTAGTAATACATTTTAAAATATACCAAGGAAATCATAATATTACATTAGGAATAAAATGGTTAGAAAAAGTCAAACCATACACTATAGAAAATGAACAATTAACAATAACTTGTCAAAATAAGAAAATAATTATAAAAAGGATAAAATGATTAACAAAAATATTTATACTTGCAAAAATTATAGTAGAAGGATATCACAACAGATATTATACCCCTATGATAGATATAGGAGCAGAAGCGAATATATGTAAATATAATTGCTTACCAGAAGATAAATGGGAAAAATTAAAAACACCTATGGTAGTAACGGGATTTAACAATGAAGGAAGTATGATTAAATACAAAGCAAAAAATATAAAAATACAAATATGGGATAAAATACTAACAATAGAAGAAATGTATAATTTTGAATTTACTACAAAAGATATGTTATTAGGAATGCCATTTCTAGATAGATATTATCCACACATAATAACAAAAACACATTGGTGGCTTACTACACCATGCGAAAATAAGATAGGAGCAAAAAGAGTAAATAATAAACAACGAAAACCTATGGAATGGATAAAAGGAAGTGAAAAGATAAACCAAGAAATGGAAAATATAAATAATAAACAAATAACGCAATTAGAAATTATTATATTTGCTATAGACAAAGTCAAATTAATTAATGAACAACTAGAACAATTATATAGTGAAGATCCATTACAAGGATGGGAAAAACATAAGACAAAAGTAAAAATTGAATTAATAGATGAAAATAGTATAATAACACAGAAACCATTAAAATATAACTTTGATGATCTAGAAGAATTTAAGATACATATAAATGAATTGTTAGAAAATAATTACATACAAAAAAGCAATAGTAAACATACAAGTCCAGCATTTATAGTAATAAAACACAGTGAACAAAAAAGAGGTAAAAGTAGAATGGTCATAGATTATCGTAATCTAAATGCTAAAACTAAAACATACAATTATCCGATACCAAATAAAATACTAAAAATAAGACAAATACAAGGATATAATTATTTTAGCAAATTTTACTGCAAATCAGGATTTTACCACCTAAAACTAGAAGAAGAATCCAAACAATTAACAGCATTCACAGTACCGCAAGGTTTCTATGAATGGAACGTTTTACCTTTTGGATATAAAAATGCACCAGGTAGATTCCAACATTTTATGGATAACTGTTTTAACCAACTAGAAAAATGTATTGTATATATAGATGACATATTGTTATATTCTAGAACACAAGATGAACATATAAGATTATTGGAAAAATTTATACATATAGTAAAAAATACAGGTATAAGTTTGAGTAAAAGAAAAGCAGAAATTATGAAATCACAAATAGAATTTCTAGGAATACAAATAGATAAAAATGGAATAAAAATGCAAACTCATATAGTACAAAAAATAATTACTATTGATGAAAATATAGATAAAAAAAAATTACAATCTTTTCTAGGATTAGTAAACCAGGTAAGAGAATATATACCAAAATTAGCAGAACATTTAAAACCACTACATAAAGAACTTAAAAAAGATGTAGAATATCATTTTGATAATAAAGATAAAAAACATATAAAAATTATTAAGAATCTATGTAAAAAATTACCAAAATTATATTTTCCTGATGAAAATAAAACATTTACTTACATTGTTGAAACAGATTCGAGTGATCATAGTTACGGAGGAGTTTTAAAATACAAATATGAAAAAGAAAAAATAGAACACCATTGTAGATATTATTCAGGATCTTATACAGAAGCACAGATAAAATGGGAAATAAATAGAAAAGAATTTATAAATGTTTATTAGCATTTGAACCATATATTGTTTACAATAAATTTATTGTAAGAATAGATAACACACAGGTAAAATGGTGGATAACAAAAAAATTAGAAGATTCAGTTACAACAAAAGAAATAAGGAGATTAGTATTGAATATATTAAATTTTACATTTACAATTGAAGTAATTAAGACTGACAAGAACCTTGTTGCAGACTACCTATCAAGAAAAAGGAACTCAAACTGAACAAGATACAATAGAAGAAATACTCAAAGCAATTACTACGCTTTCTACGAAGGTGGACAGTATGGGAAAAGAGTTACAAAATCTGAAAGCTAACAGTCAGCAGCATGACTCTAAAAATGCGGAGCTACGTCGTTCGGCGGACGGTAAAAAGCCAGAACTAGAAGGAGACGTTGGGAAACTCCATAAAACCCATGACAATGTTTGTTTAAATGCAGCTACAGCAAGCACATCTACAACAAAAGGAGCCAGTGGAATAAGATATACAAATTTAAATATGAACAAAATCTTCGATAAACCATTTATTCCAAAGAACCAAAAAGACTCATTATTTATACCACCACAAATACATACTTACTCAGAAAGTTTACACCAAGATAAAAAAGCCTACAACCACATAACCCGCTCATATATTGAAAACCTTTATAAAATCCAAAATTATTTAAACTCAACACCTAGATCTCCAACTACCAAAGACCCTAATACTGATTTTATAACCCAAAAGCTACAAGGATATAATAAGTTAATAGCACAACCAGGCACCAATGCAAATCTAGTAAAAACATGTTATAGTTATGGATTACTTAATACAGTTTATACCCAAACAGGAGATGAAATATCTACCATACCAGAGCTATACAAAGCCTTTATGAACTATAAAAGAATTACTAAAGGAACATTGTTTTATATAAAGTTTTATTCAGCACCAGCAGAGATATTATTTGATGAGATAAAACCAATTATACAAGTTATAAAAATTGGTTTGACAAGAGATATGATAATTCCAGAAGATATCGGAATACAACAAGAAATACAAAAGATTGAGATACCAGAATTCTACGCCAACAAAAGAGTTATAGGAATAGCAACTATCCTAAATGAACTAACTAACAATTATTTAAACGGAAATTCAGTATGGAGCTATTATGTACGAGAGCAAGTTATGATATATTCAAATTCTAAAGAAATCAGAGAACAAGATATGGAAGAGATACGCCAATGGATACTTAGTCTACTCAAGCCAGAGCAAAAACCAACAACAAGAGCATTAAGGAAAGGGTTTATTTCGGAAGAATTATTGACAAGATATTGCAAAATTATTGGACAAAAATACCCCGACCATATATGTTCAAAATGTCAAGGAGAAGATAATGTCATACCAGACGTTCAAATCGAATAAAAAAAAGAGTATTTTGTATTTTTTATTTTGTTAAAATTTTGTGTCGGCTGAATATCAGCCATATGTAAAAAGTAATAGTTTTTATTTTTGTCGTGTTGTGTCGGCTGTAAAAAGCCAACTGTAAAAGTCATAAATAAAATATTGTGTATGTCGGCCATAAATAAAGAAGAGGCCATTATGTAAAGTAGTAATAGTAAGTATTTTGTTTTCTTGTGTCGGCCGAATATAAAGAGGCCAAGTGTAAAGTATGTGTCGGCCATTTTTGGCCAAAAGTCTGTAAATTTTGTGTATAAATAGAGGGTTTCCCCTCATAAATAAAATCATCAATCCTTCATCTAACAATCTTCTCTCTACTCTCTACTCTCAATTTATAAATCCGCTTCCACCCCCTCCATTGACATCATATCATTGTAAGGCAGATAGGTTATTGATAACCAACCTTAAATCATTCAATCGTAAGCATAATCTAAAAATCAAATAATCAAGACATTCAATTGTTTCATCATACCACACCTACTTAATCTAATTTCAAAACATACTTCAATTTCACTTCATCACCAAGTACAAGCCATCACAATTGAAGTAAAGGTTTAGTATATCAAGGACTTACCCAATCTCCTTCAATATCCATCATCATGGTCTTACTATCAACCAACCAATTTCATCCAATAATAGGTGTAGTGACATCATTGAATAGTCATTAATACAATACTAGATCAATTACATCATCACTATCCCAATTAACTTCAATTCATAACCTAGGGTTAGGGGAAGTAGGGTTCATCATAAATTCTTCAAGAAATATATCCAAACCCAACAATACATTACCCTAGGCAGTCCATAGATGAATTAGAATAGATAAAGAAAGTCTAACATTCGATACATTCATCAATTTATAATCAAGATCCAAGGTTTGGGTACATTGGTGAAAAGGAATTGATATACATGAAATTAAATAAATTAACATCAATTAAAAAACAATCTACACTTAATTATTTATAGACAATCACAATTTATTATCAATTTGAAGTTTAGAAGAAAACCCATTAGAATAGGAAAACCATGGAATTGGGTGATTTAGAAATAAACTCTGAAAGGACCTCTGGCAGAAAGGAATACCAAGAGTGAACAAACCATACCTTAATAAAGATTAATCAATGAAATTGAAGTTAAATACTAGAGAAATTGGTCTTCATCTTCATTCTTTCTTGATTCTTCAGTGGAGGATTTAGGGAAAGAGAAATTAGAGAGAGATGAGAGCCTTTTGGTTTTGTTCTGGGAATTTGGTTTAAGAGATTTAAAATGACTTAACAACTGACCCTTAGTCTATATATAATAACTCCCAAAATTACCCAAAAGAACACTCACTTAATTGGCTCTTTTTTAAAGTCAAAATGCTTAAAATACAATTTCAACGAATCTAGGAAGTGGCTACGTCGTGGGGCTAATTTCACATTTTATTTTTGAAATTCGGTTTAGAGAAGTAAGCCTCATGGAGTGCACACCTCGCGAGGCAAAGTTTTCCATCCCACGTGAAGCTGTGCGTCACGCAATGACCTTCAATTCTAGGCTGCCACAAGCTGCTTTGGCATCTTGCTCACAAGGTTTAGGTCCTCCTCAAGAACCCTTCGGGCGGTCCTTGGGGAGTCGTTACTTGAAATTTGGATCCTCTATACTATATTTTACCTATTTAAAGTATTTTTTCTAGTTTTAGACTTCATTTGACCCTCCTATTCCTTCAGCGAACATAGGGGCGTCAACTAGTTAAATTTAGTTATTTCCGGACGACATGGACGTTTCTTCTTGCCTTGGCTCTAAAATTTCCTAAATAGTTTATAAACATTAATTTAGGATTAGAAATAGTGTTTTAAAGTTTAGTTCATCATGTAAGTCTCTAGATTTTGTCATGGACTTTTGGAGTATTATAATAAGTGAACTCAACCAAGGGCAAGTATTCATCCCAACATCCCTTGAAATCAATTACACAATCCCTAAGAATATCTTCAAGGGTTGGAATAGTGCACTCCACTTGACCATCCGTTTGGGGGTGAAAACCAGTGCCTAACTTAACTTTCGTAGTTAACCCTTTTTTTTGAACGACCTCCAAAATAGAGACGTTAATTTAGCACCTCTATCCAAAATAATGGATAAAGGGATACAATGAAGCCTCACAATCTCATTGATATAGATTCCTGCAAAATCTTTTGCCGAATAAGTAGACTGAACTATGGTAATGTGAGAGGATGTTTTCAACCTATCTAGAAACACCGATGTAGAGTCATTTTGCCTTTATCTCCGAGGAAAACCCACTATGAAGTCCATATTAATGTCCTCCCTCTTCAAGGTAGGAACTTGGATTTCTTGAAGTAAACCACCCAACTTTTGGTGCTCGACTTTCACTTGTTGACAATTTAGACACTTTGCAAAAAGTTTCGCTACGTCCCTTTTCATCCATCCCACCAAAACACTTCTCTAAGGTCATGATACATCTTAGTAGAACCCAGATGAATTGAATAACGAGAACCATTTGCTTCCTCTAGTATCCGATTTCTCAAATCATCCATATTGGGAGACACAACCTTCCTTGGTACCTCAAAACAACATCCCCCAAAGGAGAATGACTCATTAAGCTTTCCAAGAACCGATTCCTTTAACTTCTTCAATGACGGATCAAGGTGTTGCTTAGACTTCACCTCAACCACCAATGACGATTAAGAGTTATGATGGACCATGAAACCACCATTAGGAGAATCTTCTAATCGGACACCCAAACGAGCCAAACTGTGAACATATTTCACTAGATTTTTGTTGCTCTCCTCAACATGAGAAACACTACCCATATCATACGACTTAGAGCATCCGAATCATGTTGGCCTTGCTGGAATGGTAGAGAACACTCTTGTTTTCAGGACAAACACCACTGCCTTTAACTCAAGATCATGAGTTGGGTAGTACTTCTCATGACCTTAATTTTCCTAGAAACATATGCTATAACCTTTTCGTTTTGCATAAAGACGCAACCCAATCCCACTAAGGATTTATCACAATATACCACGAAACCCTTACTACCCTCCAGTAACATCAACACCTTAGTGGTGGTAAGCCTATCCTTCATGGTTTGGAAGCTTTTTTGACATGGCTCCGACCACTCAAATTTTACATTCTTTTGGGTCAAAGTAGTCAAAAGAGATGTAGTGGATGCAAAACCATCCACAAACCTCCTATAATACCTGGCTAGACCCAGAAACTTCTTATGCAGTTAGAGCCAAAGGTCTAGGCCAATTTTTAACCGCCTCGTTCTTCTTTGGATCACCCTCTACACCCTCACTAGAGATGACATGACCAAAAAACTCCACCGACCTTAAGCAAAACTCATAATTTATATACTTGGCAAATAATTGGTGTTCCTTCAAGACTTGTAACACCACTCTCAAATGATCCATATGATTACCCTCATTCTATAAATACACAAAGATATCGTCTATGAAATAAATCACAAAGGAATCTAGGAAGTTTCTAAACACCCTATTCATTAAGCCCATAAATGCCACCGGATCAATAGTTAACCGAAAGGACATCACCCTAAGTTAGGAGCGACTCAAGCATATTAGTGACCTAAAGCAAAAATCAAATGGGGCCTTAAACTTTAATTGTTTTAACTTTTATATAATTGATTTCTTCTAGTTTTCAATTGATTATATGTACATTCTTATTTTAAATTATTTTTTATGAGATGTAGTACTCCAAATGTTTCAAATTTCTTCTAATAGTTCCTTCATTTTCATGAAAATTTTACTCTTTCTACAAATAGTATGCAATATTTTTTAAGAAAATGATAAATTATAACCTACTATTATTAAAAATGAGGACCCTTAAATTTGGGGTCCTACGGTACATGTCTTTTTTTAAACACCGTCGAGCCACCCCCTGCCCTAAATTCATAGTGACCATATCTTGTTCGAAAGGACATTTTGGGGATATCATCATCTCTCACCCTAAGTTTGTGATATCCCGACCTCAAGTCTATTTTAGAAAAGTAGCTTGCCTCTCAGAGTTGATCAAACAAGTTGTCAACCCTGAGGGAGAGGGTAGTTATTCTTAATGGTCACTTTATTATGTTGCCGTTAGTCAATACATATCCTAAGAGACCCATTATTCTTTTCATAAATAAAATTGGAGAACCTCATGGGGAAATACTAGGTTGAATGAAGCTTTTGTCTCGTAAATCCTTGAATTGAGCCTTCAACTCTTTAAATTCAGCCAGAGCCATCCGATACGGAGGAATTGAAATGGGATTTGTATCCGATAGCAATTCAATACCAAATTTAATTTCCCATTTGGGAGGAATTTTTGGAGGTTTATTAGGAAAGACCTACAGAAACTCACTCACTACGGGGACTAACTCAAATGGAGGAACTTTGGAGTTTAAATCTTTGACTCTTAAAATATGGTATAAACACCCTTTAGAGATCATATTACAAGCTTTTAGACAAGAAATTATACGATCTCAAGGAATTTAACTTCCCCCCTTCCACTCTAAGACGGGTTCATTAGGAAAGTTAAACTTTAAAACTCCTGTCCTACAACCAATGTAAGAAAAACAATGCAACCAATCCATCCCAAAAATAAAATCAAAATCAACCATATCAAGTCCTACTAATTCAACATGAATAACTCTATTAGGCAACATTACAAGACAATTTCTATACACTCTTTTTGCTACAATCGACTTACCAACCGTGGTAGTCACCATAAATGATTCATTCAAGATATTGGGAAAAATATCAAATTTTATAGCTACCAAAGGATTAAAAAATTACAAGGTAGAACCCAGATAAGGTGGTGAATTAGGTGGTGATTCAGGAAGTTTATCTAGGATTGAAACCTAAGAGGAAAGTGTTATGCTTAACTTGTAAGGTTGGTGTTTAATCTTGATGTGCATGAGTTGATGGTAGTTTGAGTTCCTACCTTGTGAGAGGTATAATGGTGGTTTGGAGTATGAGACCTTGAATATTGATTTACCATAAGTGTGGAAGAATGAGTTAAGTAGAATGGCATATAATGTACTTAGTACAAGAGAATCCTCAAGGGTCACTAAGTGGAGTGGTAGCATTGAATGCTACTCTCACATTGCACTCAGTAAAACCTATCAAGTCTCTTTGGTGTAAGTTATATCTCATATTGTCATGTCATCTTGATAAAGTTGCTTGGAAGGTGCATTATGGATGTTTTTTAAGCATGTGACATAGTGATGTTTTAAATTCACTGTAATGAAGTCCAACTTTTTGAGAAAATTGATTTTTTCATGAGTTACGGTATAAATATGTTATGAGATGATTTTATATGGCATTATACTTGATGTGATCATTCTCTCTTGATTAATTGCTCAAACAATGAAAATTTGAAGTTTGAAGCATGGTTAGTGATAATAAAGTGATGTTCACTGTATGTTTTGTGGATTCTGAGAAAATTTATTTTTCCTTTTGAAGTTTCAATGTATGAAAAAGTGTCGTATATGAACATATTAAATGTTGGAGAAAGTATTTTCTCTATAAAAGAAAGTTAAGGGTGAGTTTTGAAAATTTTGAAGTTTGCAAGAGTTGCTTAAGTTGTTAAGTGCTTGAAAGTGTGATATTATTCTTGTTGGTAGTTGGTGATTTGATTTTGAGTGCTTGAGACTTTATTGTAATGTGTTATTTTATGTAAGTGACTCCTTGTTGTTCTTGAAGTTTTAGTGTCATTCGAGGACGAATGTTATTCCAAGTAGGGGAGAATGTAACGCCTCAAAATGAACTAGGTTAAACTAGAGTTTCGTGACTGTTTCTTGAGTTAATAGCAATTTAAAATTAGTTACTTTAGTGTTCTAAGGAAGTGTATGAAGTTTGGTTAAGTTTTGAGGTTAAACGTCCAAGAACGTCCATGACATTTGTAAGGTGTGACTTAGGTAGCGCTTGTGTGTCTTGAGGTGTTTCAGTGAGCTTTGTGTTCATTTTTCTTGAAACATTCATGAGATGTTCCTAAGACCTAGACTACTTAGTTTAGGGGTTTAACCTCCACGAAAAACCCCACATAGGACCCACAAGGGGCCACAGATTAAGGGCCCAAGACTTGGACCAAACAGCTAAAGCAGTGACCAAACAACGACCCTAAGGACAGTCTGTTGGTCCACCAATGGTACGTAGACCTAGGGCATCGATTTGAACTGAAATTTAAGATTGAAAGGATCCATTTTGAGGTAAGTGTAAACCTACAAAACCTCACCGACGGTCCGTTGTTGCAAAGACGGTCCGTTGGTTAGGTCTCGTCTGGGGGGGGGGGGGCAAAACTGTTAAGTGGCAGCCTTGCCTTTGGGTGTTTAATAAATTCATACCAAGTATTTTATAACCCTAGGACGTTAGTTTTAGTGTTTATTAGGTATATTCAAATTTTATAAACCCTATGAACTCATTTTAGACCCCTCTTCCTAAAAACCAAAACCCCTCTCTCTTAGAAGACTCTCTCAAGTCTCCATGGAAGCTAGAAGTCAAGAAGTGCTAGAAGGGCTGTTGGTGGTCGTTTATCCATCAAAATATTTGGTATTTCTTCAATGAGAGGTATGGTATCCATCCTTAAACTCTCTTTCATTCAAGGAGTCCCTTCAAACTAATTTTCAAAAGGGATTTTCAACCCTAGTTTTTACTATCTTCAACTCTAAATATGGGTCTTGCATGAAAACGTTTCTAATGAATTAATAATGATATTTTTTAATGTTAGTTGATGATCTAAAGGTTAAAACTTCAATGAAATCATGTTAAAGCTTTTCATCTAGTGTTGTCTTAAGAAATAGGTTAAATTAGCATGAACTGGTAGTCTTTGAACTTCGGTTTGTTATTGTGGTTAACGTTGTTTAGATACTGCCTAAAGGGCTTTATTTTAATTAAATATTGAGAAAAATGTCATAGGTGATGAAAGCTCGGATTAAAGGGTAAGTTGGTTATGTTGTTTACTTTCAATTTCAAAAATGTTCTTTAGTGGTATGGTCCACTTACTTGGTGGCGGTGTTTATTTTAATTGTATGAATGGGAAGTTACTAAATTATTGTAAATAAGGAGATCAAGTCTTGTTATGTGAAGTAAGATGATAAATAAGTTATTCTTGTTAAATGTGCCTTATGAAGTGATTAAGTGAAGTAGACTAGAGTGTATTCTTGAATGAAGTTATTCTTGTTAATTTCTTTATGAAACTTGTATTAAAAGTATGTTAAGGATTAAGCATAAAAGACTTATATGATGATATGAAGCATGTAAGATGTGTGATGTGATAAATAAAGGCCTAAGCATGTATAGAATTTAAACGTAGATGAAATGAAGCTTATGTGCAAGGGGTGATCACATATACACACACACTCACACTTGAATGAACAAATGAAGATAAGTTAAGTTCTAAAGGGGAGTTTTGGGTTGAAAACTCTTCATGAGTTGAGATGAAGTGTTTAGTGGCAACCCCGCTACATCCTATAAGCTGTCCAAGATAGGTTAGAGGATAAATGGCCTTCGTGAGTTGCGATGTGGTGTTTAGTAGTTATCCTTAACTCATAGTTTTAAAGTGTTTAGAATCCGTTGGGGTTATGTCTAGCACGATGAGGATATGAAGAAGAGGTTGTTACACTTCATGAGTTGAGATGTTGGATTCCAATGTACCTCTTGAAATGAGTACTCCTCTTGAGTAAAGAATGAGTACTTAGTAGCAATCTCCTTATCCCTTAACTGTGAGCCCACATAGGTGTAGCTATTGGGAAAACCATTTAAAAGCTAAAAAGAATGACCTTACTCTAGGGGTTAATGTCGAGATTCCATGTCTTGATCTCATGGTCTATGTCGGTTAAGCTAACCCTCCATAAAAGAATTGAATGAACTAAATCTTCTAAAAAAATGTACTACTCAGGGTAGGTTGTGGTATGGGACGCTATCTACTCATTGCACTAGCTAGGATATTCCAAAAGGGAAGACTTGGTGCCAAACTTCTAAAAGAATGTACTAGTTAGGGTAGGTTGTGGTGTGGGACGCTATCTAAGGGTTCTCATTTTTCATAATAGTAGGTTATAATATCATTTTTAATAAAATATTGCATACTATTTGTAAAAAGAGTAAACTTTGCATGAAAATGAAGGAATTATTAGAAGAAATTTGACACATTTGGAGTACTACATCTCATAAAAATAATTTAAAATAAGAATGGTCATATAATCAGTTGATAACTAGAAAAAATCAATTATATAAAAGTTATTAACAATTTAAAGTTTAAGGCCCCGTTTGATTTTTGCTTTAGGTCACTAATATGCTTGAGTCGCACCTAACTTAGGGTGATGTCCTTTGGGTTAACTAATGATCTGGTGTCATTTATGGACTTCATGAATAGGGTGTTTAGAAACTACCTAGATTTTTTTGTGATTGTTTTTATAGGCGATATCTTTGTGTATTCGAAGAATGAGGGTAATCATATTGATCATTTGATAGTGGTGTTACAAGTCTTGAAGGAGCACCAATTATTTGCCAAGTATAAAAAATATGAGTTTTGGTTAAGGTCGATGGAGTTTTTTGGTCATGTCATCTCTAGTGAGGGTGTAGAGGGTTATCCAAAAAAGAACGAGGCAGTTAAAAATTGGCCTAGACCTTTGGCTCCAACTGCATAAGAAGTTTTTGGGTCTAGCCAGGTATTATAAGAGGTTTGTGGATGGTTTTGCGCACATTGCATCTCTTTTGACTACTTTGACCAAAAAGAAGGTAAAATTTGAGTGGTCGGAGGCATATGAAAGAAGCTTCAAAACCATGAAGGATAGGATTACCGCAACTAAGGTGTTGATCTTACCTGAGGGTACTAAGAGTTTCGTGGTATATTGTGATGAATCCTTAGTGGGATTGGGTTGCGTATTTATGAAACACGAAAAGGTTATAGCATATGTTTCTGGGAAACTTAAGGTTCATGAAAAGTACTACCCAACTCATGATCTTGAGTTAAAGGCAGTGGTGTTTAACCTGAAAATATGGAGGCATTACCTATATGGTGTTGAATATGTGTTTACCCAAAAAGAGTTAAATCTCTTACAACGAAAATGGTTAGAGTTGTTGATAGATTACGACATGAGTGTTCTCTACCATTCAAGCAAGGCCAACATGATTACAGATGCTCTAAGTCGTATGAATATGGGTAGTGTTTCTTATGTTGAGGTAAGCAACAAAAATCTAGTGAAATATGTTCATAGGTTGGCTCGTTTGGATGTCCGATTGGAAGATTCTCCTAATGGTGGTTTCATGGTCCATCATAACTTCTAATCGTCTTTGGTGGTTGAGGTGAAGTCTAAGCAATACCTTGATCCGTCATTGATGAAGTTAAAGGAATCTGTTCTTTGAAAGCTTAATGAGTCATTCTCCTTTGGGGGATGTTCTTTTGAGGTACCAATGAGGGTTGTGAGTACCAATGTGGATGATTTGAGAAATCAGATCCTAGAGGAAGCTCATGGTTCTCGTTATTCAATTCATCTGGGTTCTACTAAGATCTATCATGACCTTAGAGAAGTGTTTTGGTGGGATTATTGAAAAGGGACATAGCGAAACTTTTTGCAAAGTGTCCAAATTGTCAACAAGTGAAAGTTGAGCACCATAAGTCGGGTGGTATACTTCAAGAAATCCAAGTTCCTACCTGGAAGAGGGAGGACATTAATATGGACTTCATAGTGGGTTTTCCTCAGAAATAAAGGCAAAATGAATCTACATCGGTGTTTCTAGATAGGTTGAAAACATCCTCTCACGTTATCATAGTTCAGTCTACTTATTCGGCGGAAGATTTTGCAGGAATCTATATCAATGAGATTGTGAGACTTCATGGTATCCCTTTATCCATTATTTTGGATCGAGGTGCTAAATTAACGTCTCTATTTTTGGAGGTCGTTCAAATAAAGGGGTTAGCTACGAAAGTGAAGTTAGGCACTGCTTTTCACCCCCAACCGGATGGTCAAGTGGAGTGCACTATTACAACCCTTGAAGATATTCTTAGGGATTGTTTAATTAATTTCAAGGGATGTTGGGATGAATACTTGCACTTGGTTGAGTTCTCTTATTATACTCCGAAAGTCCATGACCAAATCTAGAGCCTCAGATGATGAACTAAACTTTAAAACACTATTTCTAATCCTAAAATAATGTTTATAAACTATTTAGGAAATTTTTGAGCCAAGGCGACAAGAAACGTCCATGTCATCCGGAAATAACTAAATTTAACTAGTTGACGCCCCTATGTTCGCTGAAGGATTAGGAGGGTCAAATGAAGTCTAAAACTAGAAAAAAATACTTAAAATATTTAAAATATAGTATAGAGGATCCAAATTTCATGTAAAAACTCCCCAAGGACGGCCCAAAGAGTTCTTGAGGAGGACCTAAACCTTGTGAATAAGATGCCAAAGCAGCTTGTGGCAGCGTAGAATTGAAGGTCCTTGCGCGATGCGCAGCTTCACTTGGTGTGGAAAACTTTGCCTCGCAACATGTTCACTCCACGAGGCATACTTCTTTAAACCGAATTTCAAAAATAAAATGTGAAATTAGCCCCGCGATGTAGCCACTTCCTAGATTCATTGAAATTGTATTTTAAGCATTTTGACTTTAAAAAAAGACAAAATTAAGTGAGTGTTCTTTTGGGTAATTTTGGGAGTGATTATATATAGCCTAAGAGTTAGTTTTAAGTCATTTTAAATGTCTTAAACCAAATTCCCAAAAACAAAACCAAAAGACTCTCATCTCTCTCTAATTTCTCTCTCCCTAAATCCTCCACTGAAGAATCAAGAAAGCATGAAGAAGAATACCAATTTCTCTAGTATTTCACTTCAATTTCATGGATTAATCATTATTGAGTTATAGTTTGTTCACTATTGGTATTCGTTTCTTCTAGAGGTCCTTTCAGAGTTGATATCTTAATCACCCAATTCCAAGGCTTTTCCTATTCTAATGGGTTTTCTTCTAAACTTCAAATTGATAACAAATTGTGATTGTGTATAGATAATTAAGTGTAGATTGTTTTTTAATTGATGTTAATTTATGCAATTTCATGTATATCAATTCCTTTTCCCCAATATCCACAAACCTTGGATCTTGATTATAAATTGATGGGAATTGATGAATGTATCGAATGCTAGACTTGCTTTATCTATTCTATTTCATCTATGGACTGCCTAGGGTGATTTATTGTTGGGGTTGGATATATTTCTTGAAGAATTTATGATGAACACTACTTCCCCTAACCCTAGGTTATGAATTGAAGTTAATTGGGATGGTGATGATTTAATTGTTCTAGTATTGTATTAATGACTATTCAATGATGTCACTACATCTATTATTGGATGAAATTGGTTGGTTGATAGTAAGACAATGATGATGGATATTAAAGGACATTGGGTAAGTCCTTGTTATACTAAACCTTTACTTCAATTGTTATGTCTTGTACTTGGTGATGAAGTGCAATTGAAGTATGTTTTGAAATTAGATTAAGTAGGTGTGGTATGATGAAACAATTGAATGTCTTGATTCTTTGATTTTGAGATTATGCTTTCAATTGAATGATTTAAGTTAGTTTATGAATTACCTATCTGCCTTACTATGATATGATTATTTTAAAATGTTAATCTCACATATGACGGTTGTATTGAAATGATGTTCTCACACAATTCGTATTGAGCTAATGACTATGATTATACAAATAATTATTCTCCTATGACCTAAACTAAGTTATAATTATTAAATATAGACATTTAATAAATGGGCCTAGCTTTGCACCGAATGAACTTTACAATGAGAGGTGTTGGCTTCCCGTGGGATGAATCACTCTATAGTTTCATATGATGTGTTGACTCCCCTATGAGAGATACTCACCCTATGGATTCATATGAATAATTATATTCCCGTACCTACAATAAATCAAGTACGTAATCCAAGAGGTTAAGGATATAATTTAACTACAAATTGGGAATGAAATCATTATAAGTCAATCTTTATTGGCCAGGCCACTTATTTCATCATTTTCATATTAAGAAGACTACGTGGTATTGATTAGCCATTATGTCTTACTCCCTTAATTTTCATAATATAAGAAGTCATTTTAAGCCAATTTTTATTTTGGATACGCCTATAATTTGATCATTTGCATAATGTGAAGATATTGGAGCATATATTTTTATTTGGCACAAGCAAACAACTTGTTAATACTTTATTCTTATAAACCAAAAATTATTTGACATACTTAAGCTCTTGCTTTATTAGCTCACTTTGAATTTACATTTCTTCTTATTTCTTTCTTACTTTGTTAAATAAATCTTTAGCATTAAGATCGTGCAAGCTATCATGAAATCTAGTGTCCTCCCCACACTGAAAAGGGGTGGTTCACCGATCAAAGTGAACCTAGATCATTTGATCTAAACATAAAAAATCCAGTGTCTGCCCCACACCAAAAAGGGGTTGTTCACCGGCTAAAGTAAAACCAAGTCCATTGTCTTCCCCACACCGAAAAGAGGTGGTTCGTACCGAAAGTGAACAAAATACTTTCTTTGAGAATTGACCGACATAGATCATGTGATCTAAATATGAAATACAATGACTTCCCCACACCGAAAAAGGTGATTTCACCGGCCAAAGTGAAACTGCATCATACCAAGCTCTCTTAGATGGAATCCACTAGCTAGTTCCTATGTTGAACATACTTTGGAGACATAGAGATTTTCGGACACTCTTATCCACCTTGGTGGAGCCTAATTTAATGAGGCTTACATGTGCTATCACAAGCTCAATGACATTTGATATCTTTATACCACTCTTTATGAACGTTATAAACTTTGTTCTATGTACTTACTTATATTAATAGTTCATTTGGAAAGGGTATGTTGAGACTTGTCCCAATGTTTGGCATACCCTTGGTTATGAATTCAATGTTACATCGGACATGCTTAATTTGGTATAACTTAGTCATTAGCCAATTTTGTAGTATATTTTGGAAATACATTGTAAGCCAATTTATTGGCATAGACTAAACTTCAACATATTATGGTAATCTAGAATATTGTTAGCCAAATTATTGGAATAAGCCAAGCTTTTTTCTAGACAATCATGAGATTAACATTAGCCAATTCAATAAACTTCATGCATATCCTATAGTCATTATCATTATCTTTAGCAAGTCGACATTTACAGTAAAGTAAGCTTTATTACCGACTTATAGAGACTTCATATTCTCGAACACGATTAGGCATTAAAACATTCTTTATCGCATGTAAATAATACCCTAATCGTACAAATCAATTCTATAGTCCTCATAGGACATTAATAAATCAAGAAACCTACACATAATTATTAGTTAGCACCACATACCAAAAACATGTTCAAGATTACATCCTCACACTAGTAGGATCGAAAACACGGATAACTAGGGAGATAGACGTTCAACAATGTCACTGGGAACAACCCTAGTTTCGATATTCTTGCATGCATAAGACATATAAAAAGTCTCCTGGATAAAGGAAAACAACAGATAAAACCCATATCATATGTATAATTTAATCTACAAAGGTAACCTCTCATGAAAACCTTGGAAAATACCTTGAAATCGCCCAAGAAATTTTATGTTTTTTCCAAACTACGTATTGTTTTGAGTCGTACTTTACTAGTGTTTAACGTGAGTCTATGTCTTAGAAATTTAAATTGAGTAATTCATCTTAGGCTAATTAAGTTAATTAAATAAATAAACTAGTTAATTACTTAAACGCCAGTCATAAGTTTACTAGACATAGGGGAACATTTGACTTAGCCAAATCTGAAAATTGGTTAAGGGTCCAAGCCTAGGTTTTGAATTTACTTTAATTAATTAAGTTGCTAATTTAATTAATAAAGGGACTTAGGGTAATTACTAAAGTACCCCTAAGTCATTGGGACCATAACTAACCCTTTTGGACCATCCTAGGTTAATACTAGGTTGTCTCTTAGTTAGTTACACGTTTTGGTGTCACCCGACTAGGTCATAGATTTTCGGGACCCTTAGTTATTTTTGGTTGGTCCTAGATTAGTTAGTTAGGTAGGTAAGTTTGTTAGAGTCTAGAGTTTGTTAGGGAGTTAGGCCCCACATGGAAGGACCCGCTCGCGCTCCTACCGCTAACAACCTACCGAATTCGGTTGTCTTGGTCGTGTGGTCCCCCTTGGTCGGTTACATATGTGCTTGCACATATGTTGCTGTCCACTTTCCCAACTAACTATTTTGGAGGGTTCATTTGGAATGTTTACTTATTGCCCCGAGGATCCTTACTTTGTCCTTGGGCACTGCTTAATATACATCATCATTTTAAATGATCATGTGCCATGGTACCTAGGCTTGACACTTGGATGCCTAGTACCTCATATGTTGGGTTGAGAATCAATATGTGTATTTTAAGCATAGGACTTTCATTGCAGGCACATTTCTTAGACAAGCTTGGACTTTATTATACACCATTGTGTATACATAGAAATTTTCTAATACCCTTAAGCCAAAATTTTCTAATATGCCCAATATTACTCAATATAGGGCATTGGGATGACTATGTATCCCCATTACCTATTCTTAGAACGTAAGAGGCTCTTCACTCAACGAGTACATTTTCTGGAATATTACAGCTACAACGTTATCATCAAGGCATAACATTACAAGAATAAATAAGAGTCAACCATATCATAATAAGCAAGACTACTACTTATGAACCCTTATCAAGTTAACGAATGCAATAACCAAGCAAAGACCCCTAACCATGACTAATGTCCAACTTTACATAACATAGCATTTAGGTTTACATTTCATCATATATTAACACATTATGACCTAAGGCATACTCATAAATGAACTAATCAACATATAGTGTTATCAATGTGCCATGGTCATCATATATACATCATATATTTTCATAACATGAATATATATAAGAACCTCCTCCTAAGACTCCCCTCAAGGCTAACTAGTGCAATGTTTAGGTAGAGTCTCATACCTGTACTTAGACTAAATTAGACCTCTTGGTTTATCAAATTTAGAGTTCAAATACTTTAATTTATTTTACCTTTTTGGGAACATCTTGACCTAATCGAGATAGACCATATGATCTGCTGTGGAATTGGGTGTCATAAAACCCTATACCCAAAGAAGGTGGACTACTTGCCTAGGTAGTACCAAAACATGAAACATAGCAACTACGTGAATCCACATGAAACATAGAAACTACGTGAATCCACTAGCTAGTATTCCTATGGTGGCAACATAGTCCAAGAACTAGGAGATATAGTTGGCACCCTCTTTATGCGACATGCATTATAGTCTCCAATCTCAATATTAATGTAGTGCTCCTACCTTCCCTATGTTGTAAGGGACACTCCTCAATCTAGGTCACTCGTTGCTAAGCTAGAGTCCCTTTTTGAAATGTCTTTAAGCCATTAATGATCAATCATAACATAATTTAGGTCATAAGGTCCACCCCTTGTGTAATCATCATCTTCAATAGCTCAATAAGTACTGTATGAGTATAAGTCCTTTAATCCCAATTCAGATAAGTAAGGTTAACACATTAGCATTTCATAGCAAGGAATATTGATAGTTTTCACCATCCTTATATAACATACACCTTGATCAACCTCACAACATAGTCAAAACATTTCAATTCAATATCATGCCACTATATAATCCTAATATAAGGCATACTCCAATGTAATAACATGACTTAAAAACAATTAATCACAATTGGAATTAAATATAGAGATTCTAAGACTTACCAAGTCTTCCTCATAGTCTATCATCAAAGTCTTACCATCAACACATAACTCAACACAATTTGGGGAGTAACATCAGCACACAATGATAGCCAATAAGATAATCATTTAGACTACCTAAGGCTTAGATCATGTCCACAAAATGAACCAACTTCCCTAACTATAGTCATCCTCAAGACTTCAATAGATAAGACATGAAGAGATCATCCCTTATGCCCTCTTCACACATTACATAAAGAATCCTTTAGTCACTTTAGATTGGGTACTCATTTATGTACATACTCCTTTACATAAGTCATTAGTTCAGTAATAATCATACATCACATAAAGGACAATCAAATAATCGTGTTGAACAAGACATAGGAACTCCACATAACACCTTCAAAGTCTATTGTACAAGTTCTAGATTGCATCCCATACCTCCACCTAAACTCCATAAACTCCTCACATTCTTATAGGTATTCCATATTATGAGGATAGGCAATAACCGACATAGACCATGATATAAATACATGGAATCTAGAGTTCTATCCTACTCCTATGAGGTTGTTGTACTTGCCAATGGTAGAACTTGGACACATTCCATGTAGGCATATGGTTAAGGAATATGAAGGGCATATTTTCTATTCTAGTCTCATACTTAACTAGAACTACTTTCCTTACCTTATTCACTTGATGCTAGCCTTAGTTCTCATAGATCAATTCTCACCGAGGTTCATATAAAAGGGTCTCATATCTAGTTCATGACCCAATTACTTTAGACCAACCAAAGCAAGGTCCACTACGACATATATCACAATAGCGACAAGAAGCTCATGATGAGTTTCCTAAGTGTTAGTATGATGTCATTCTTGCAAACTAACCTTAAGTCCAATATTCCTTTACTTTGAAGGATACCCTTAAGGCTTACACTACAATCAATCTTAACCTTACCCTTAAGTAAAGGTTTGCACATAAGAGACTCTCATAACATCATTTAAAGTCACATGTCATTCATACATTCAATATTAAGAGTTATAACACCCTAAATCAAGGTGTCACATATTCATAACCACATATATACATCAAGGAAGTGACACAAGTCAACCAAGATAAGATACCAAATACTTCACTTTTGACTCATAATGCAAGTCATTCTAGAAATAGCTAGAAACAATCTAATATCTTCAAGTCATCTTATATATCTTCATAAAATCATTAATATAACTCACATAGACTCATAATTTCATGTAAGAATAACCAAAACTTAACCTAACACTATACTCATAATGTCAACTCAAAGTCTAACATGATCACTTAAAGCAACATAACTAGAAGACTACATATATGACTATATAACTTCTTCACATGTGAATAGACAATATCATGCTTCACATAATCAAACTACACAATAGACACATAACATGAAGTAGTTTCCAATACGTTCATGCTCATAATATTGCATAAAGTAACGCCGACAAGGCCATGTCAATTGCACGTAAAACACATAACACCGCCACCATAAATGGACCATACAAATCACAATAGAATCGTAGTATAATTAATATTAAATTTAAAAAATCCGGGCATCATACCTTCATTCCCTTATTCACACTTAAATTCAATTCTAAATCGTCCAATTCAACATCACAAGGCCCTTACCCAAGGACATAACCAACAATTGAAGCAATAAAAATAAAATCCAATGGAATCTCTATAAATTAAGTGTAGGTTTAAAAATCTAGGATCAATTATATAAAAATTGAATATATATATTATATCATTAGAAAGCTCATAAGAAACTACAAAACAATTCAACAATATTAGCTTAAAATCAAGTAACCCACATTATAGTAAAAAATTTGGGTTCATCAATTTACACGGGTTCATAGGTAATATATTTTAAAATAATCAATATAATATCAATTAGAAAATAATTCAATGTTTATAAATCATTTATGCAAGAACCCATAGTAGAATAATGAAATTGGACAATTCACTTTAGAAAAACTTTGAAAAAGACCTTGAGAGTTGGGCTCATTGATGAAACGAGTTTCAAGGATCAAAAGTCATAACTCAAGGATTATAATTCTTCATATTGATGAAAAATTTCGACATAAAAAACCCTGACCAAGCTTCCTCTTATAGTTGGACTTTAATGGAGGTTTTGGGATATTTTATAAGTGTTTTGGTTTTATGATTTAGAAGAATGAAGTCTTCCATGTTAATAAACCGTCCATGACTTAATTTAGGAGTGGGGTGAATTTACCAATTCACCCCTAATTTGGCAGCAGCCCCTGCGCAGGAACTGATCGTGCGACGCCTTCCATTGACGGGCCTTCACAGCCATGACGGGGCGTCACAGCCCTACGTCGTTGGCTACCATTGCTTGACAAGCTTCCTTTCCCTCGAATGGTTAAGTACCCATCGACGAAACCCTTTGACGGGGAATCAGCAGGCCTACGAGCGGTTGAGTGCTCCATCGTTTGAGGTCTTCTTGGGACTGCTATTCTAACAGTTTTGGGTCCTTCCTCAAGGACCCTTAGATGGTCCTTGGGGATAATTTCCCGGACATTTCAAACCCAAATTTTATCGTCTATTATCATCTATAATTTTAACATATCTCAAACATATTTAATCCAAAACGAACACGTAAAACTCAACAAAACACGTCTAGACGTACAAGGTCGACTCAAGCCATATCTTTTGAACGCCTTAGACGTTCTTGATCGATTGACCTTCAAACTTCACGAAACGTTAACAACATCGTTTGCATACCATAATAAATCATTAAAAGACCTTAAAACACCATGAAACACACATAAATAAATAGAACCTCATTTTTGATATTTAGGTGACTTAGTTGTCAAACGTCTTAGTCGTCCCTTGACGTTTGACTTCCAACACACTTAATGCTTTAGGTTTCAACTCTA
Source organism: Solanum lycopersicum (assembly GCF_036512215.1). Lineage (NCBI taxonomy): Eukaryota > Viridiplantae > Streptophyta > Magnoliopsida > Solanales > Solanaceae > Solanum > Solanum lycopersicum. Next base: position 29,006,962 of record NC_090805.1, read on the forward strand.
TGCTATATATTAGACATTTTAGGAAACTAAAACATCAATAAAAACTTGTTAGTCTCATGTGTCATTGTCTTATGAAGTCCTTATGGGATTAATACTGATGTTTGTAAACACTATGTTGAAGAATATCAATGAAATATTATTGTTGACCTTAGAGTGATACATTATAATAATTACACTTTAGAGTTACTTGGGATGTTACAAAGTCGAATATAAAAGAACTCATTGTAAATGAAATGATCTTATTGTGAATGAAAATGAGTTTACTGTAAAGTGGTCTTAAATGTGCTTTAATGAAACGGATGGTTTAATGTGTTATTATGAGTTGTATCAATGTTTACTTGATGTATGTGAAGTATATCGTGCTTATTGTTCCTATGTTCATGAAGTTAACAAAAAATATATGTTGCATGATTTCAAATGAAATATCCTCTTTAAATGCATGTTTTTTCGTGATTTCATTACTTAGTGCATTCTTGTACTAATGTCATTCTTCTTAATTTTTTAATTAAAAGTGTAGGTATTCATGGCTAGAGGATATCTCCTAAGCGAATAAATTTGATAGATCTCCCAAATTCAAGTAATGCAACCCTTATGATTCAAGGGTTGCCTATGTCAAGATGTTTTATTAAGATGATGTAATAGTTAGATTATATTGTATGTTGTTATTTAAAGATCGTATCCTTATTTTCTTCTATTGAGTTGTATATATATATATATATATATATATATATATATATATATATATATGAGGTGATGATCCTAGCATATGATGTTATATGCAATGTTTCACATTTTTTTGTTATTTTTATTACAATTGCAATGAAAGATGTATAAGGGCTTGCATAAGACAACCGAGAGTTCAAGTATGCAGTGTTACTTCTAGGGGGTGCTCCCAGGTCCTGACAAACTTTGCTTTAAAGCATACAAATATAAAATTATATTTAGGGTCCAAAGTCTCATCTTGCCAAATCTAGTAGAGTCTCATTAATCAGTGGTGAGGCATGCTATCACTTTTAGGCTTGAATTATGTGGAGTCAGATCATGACATAGACTCACCACGCACTAACACCTATCCTCTTCAATTTCTCACCGAGGAGCTAATATTTTCGGTATTGCAACTAGTGTACTCAATTCAAAACAATATCCTCATTTTTCACACAATGATTTTTGTTTGAGTATAAGGATTAATTTTCAACACTCACTCTCAGAACATATTCACAACTCATTCATACATATTGCCATTAGCTTGCCCTTTTTTCACTACTTTATATTTGCTATACAACTTTTAGGATCACGGTAGGACTTTCTTATCTTGTAACATTGGCTCAGGGTCAGGTAGGGTATATTTACGTATGAATTAGTGACTTTTTGCCTTTCTTGAAATATCGGCTAAACATACCACTTTTTATCATTTTATTTCGCCCAGTTTCTCATATTCTTTCACCTTGCTATTTTCCCTTCTTTCTTCATTTGTGTAAGTGACTCTCTTCTTTTCTTGCTTGTATTTATTGTGTATATTTTTTTATTTCATTTTTTCTTTCAACTGATTCTTGAGTCACTTTACTTTTGTTCTTTCTCTCTTTTAGTTCTTTCAACCCCACTTTCCAGAGCATTCCTCATAATAGCCACCCTCAACTCATGGTTTTGCCATGAGTCAAAGTAGAGAATACCCAAAGTTGGTTAAGGGCCATAAAAAGGTTGTTTACTGCATTATCTAGCCTCAACTTATGCTTTCGTCATAAGCTGAGGTGCACATGTACAAGGAGGGACCAGGGCCAACACATTATTCCCAGAAAAGATCAGTTGGGATGAAAAAGAAAGGTCTAGTTTAAGCTCAAATCATTTGGATCAAAGAAGGATTAATTTCATTTGGTTTTCTTTTATTTAGGCTAAAAATGCACTATATTGAACAAGGGCCTATGATCCTTTCCTAATTGTCTATTACAACTTACTTTTAGCAGGACTAACCAGGCAAGTTCTAGCTCAGTACAAATAGTGGACTATTCAAATCTTCCTCACACTCACTTGACATATCATTACTCCACCAGATTATCAAACACCTAGTTTGAATTTAAGACTTAGGGTCATGCAGTGGTGTATCTCTATGTCATACTTAGAGCTACACATTTATCAATTACTATGCCCTGTCACGAATCATTTTCATTTCATCAGGATATAATTTAAGCCATCTTGATTCAGAGTTAAACTATGTCTAGAAGATATGGACATATCAGTTCAATAGTAAAAATATTCAGTCTATTGGGAAAAATTAACACAGGAAAGAAAGCCCCAAAAAAAGTAAAAAAATTGGGCTACTCAGACTTCACCCTAGCACTAACTTTCCATTTACCCCACTTCCAAAAAAAATATATGCAATTGTCCCCAATGTATAAAAAAATTTGAAATACGAGAGTGGTAGATGAAGAAAACCTAGGGCGCAAAGTGCTGACGATCAGCAATATGGTGGGTCCGGTTCATCCGAACCCACTACCTCTGTAATATGGACACCCTAAGTAGTGTCCTCATCAACATTAACACAATCAGCAGTGCCTCCCGCTATCTTCACATTTCTAGAGCTAGATGCCCCGGCATCTAACCCTACATCCCTTATCTAACCCTCCTCCTCATCAGCAAGTGAGGATCTCCTCGCAGCATCCATCTCACAACGCTCCATCTTCCGTGCTCTAGCCTCATCCTCATCATGACCCCTACGCCTCTTGGCATGCTTTTGAGGGGGAGGTGTTAGAATCTCAGAAATGGCGAATAAGGCTGCCATCACTGTGTCATCAGTAGGCTCTGCAGAAGGGGCTCAAACTCAGGCACCCTAGACTCTAAGATCATATCGATGTCTGCGAAGACTCTCGAACACAGCCTAAAGGGTCGACACATCCACCTGAGGGGCTGGCTGGGCTAGCACCCGCAATTCAAAAGCGTCCAAGCGCTGATGAACCTCAGCGATCTTCCGCTCTATGTGCTGGACCATTATCCTCTCCAAGCTCTCTTTTGCCTCAACAATAGACCTCTGCATCCAAGGCTGTATGTGATGCAGAAGTGTTGCCATCAGTGCCTCTATTTTCTGGACCCTAGAAAACGGGACCTGAACGGGGAAAGGGGCTAAGCGAGTGGATCTCGAGGCAGTGATACTACCCGGGATAGACTCGACTGGGGTAGTGTCAGTGGTGTCAGATGTAACCTGCGTAGCCGTGCGAGCTGTACTACCGTAAGGATGGGGCGCTCTGCATGAATCCAACTCATTGGCCTCATCCCTGATGAGGCCGATACCAACAGTGCCCATCAGGGTCTTGAGTTGATAAATGTGCTAGATAGCCACACTTGCGGACTTGCATAGAGAAAATATCATGCACGAGAAAGGGTAAGTAGTTGTGACCTTAAAAGCCCTCTCGTGCATGACTGCCTGTAGAATCCAAGCAAAGTCTACCTCAAACTCGGCTATCATCGCTGCCATCAGTACTACACGATCCCATGTGACTATATTTTCAGCAGCTGTGTGGGAAAGGCAGTGGCGGACAATCAACCATAAAAACATCACCATGAAGGTCACGTTATCCTTCTTGATGGCTCCCTTCGGCTCGGTTACCCAGTCAGCACCCTCTCCATCAACAAACAAGTGCAGGGCCATCCACCTCTTGGTGGTCTCTCTAAGCAATGACTCACGCAAGAATTGGCCATCTTTGACAATTTTCCACCAATTGTCAAACTCGGCTGTGAGAGGGGTCCGGTTGGTATTAACATCCTAACCGTATACATACCACCAAATGGCAAGCAGTGAGATATCAACATGAATTCCACGTACTCAGACATACTCCAGTGGGGCCAAGTTGGCGGGGGAAGCCCGCCTATAAATCTGTGATCTGAGAGTAGCCACGTAGGAGGTGTAGAAGTCTCGGACAAACTCTTCACTATAACGGCCCAACGGATGCGCTGTCCACTCCATTCGGTGTGTGGTAAAGAGATTGTGGATCTATGGTATAGTTGGGAGACATCCATAAGGACCCGCTTCCCGAATGTAAGAGTCCGTGTCATGACTCAATTATCAATCAGAAACTTTACATCTAAATAAACTTGATACTGCCCGTCGACACACCACCGGTTGGGCAGGTCGACAACCGGGGTGAGAGCATGAGTCAATGAGCAGGGTGTGGATTTGGAACTGTACGCCTCATTAGACGAGAAAGACTGTGCAGCTGTGGCGGGTGTAGGGACCTCAGCAAATCCGTAGGCTTCCTCTGACCACGAAACTCCTAAGGAGCCAAACGCTCCTTTTTCATGAGTAGCTGACCCAGAAGGTGTGCCAGTCAGTGTGCGCTCCTCATCAGAATGGGAGGCAGTGACTACGCCGGATGCCACCTTTTTGGGCATAACTCTGGCAGCACGTGCAGCTCGGGATAGGGTGGAAGTGCCTAGGGGCACGTATTCGCGGTCACACTCATCATCAGAGTTAATGACCAAAAGGGCTAATGGGGCAACAGACTTCGATCGCCCACGTGTGTAGACTCGATCTTGTTTTGGTGCCACAATAGATAGTACCTAAAAAGAATCAATATTAGTACTAGAAGGAGAAAACAAGACAAGCAAAATGACACAAAATAAATAAAAGAGTTAAGATGTAATGACATTTCTATAGTAACATTGAAACACGACGGACTAGGTGATGGTTCATCGTGAGTAGGACGGACCATCATGGGGTTTGTCATGTCTTAGTTGAACTATGTTTATGTGGAGACACTTCAAGGAAAGTCTCTATAAGTTATGAAGGATAAGCAGGACGGAACGTTGTGATGATGATGGTCCATCGTGGGACCCTTAGAACAAGTATGGGGACCCTTAGGAGAGGGGTCTCTGACTTTCATGACTGTTAGTGCTGGACGGACCGTTGACGGTATGACGATCCGTCGTAGGTGTCTGTCAGAAGACACTTGGAAAAACTTGGAAATCCTTAGAAACAGCGTCTCTGACAACCAGAACGGTTGTGCAGGACGGACCATTGAGGGTATGACGGTCCGTCGCATATGTCAGTTGTAGGACACTTGGAAAAAGTGAGAGACCCTTAGGAATAGGGTCTCTGACAACCAGAACGGTTGTGCAAGACTGACCGTTGAGGGTATAACGGTCCGTCGTACAAATGGAAAAAGTGAGAGACCCTTAAGAATAGGGTCTCTAACAACCAGAACGGTTGTGCAGGACTGAGCGTCGTGGGAAAGATGGCCCGTTCCATGTGTCCATTGGTGGACACTTTGAGAAAATTGGACAGTGGGGTGTTAGGGATGTTTGAACGGATCATATGACGTTTCGTCGTGGGTACGACGGTCCGTCATCGGGGTCTCATTCTGTCATTCAGTGACAGAACTGGGGATGCCATAATCATCCCCTATAACCCAAATTGAATTGTTAGTGTTTTAACCTACATGCGTCTAAGCCAAATACCTAGTAAACTAGTAATGCTAAAGCCCCTATTTCTACAGTTTTAACAAGGCAATTTTGAGGATTCTCAACCTAGGTAAGAAAGAATATTTATTAAACAATGAACCCATCAATAAGAAATAGGCTAACATTAATTGATAAACCAAAATGCAATGCAAATGGGTAGAAATCGGAGATACATACTTGAGAATTTGAGAAAACAAGCGATGAAGGTACTTTTTGATCAAGAAGAGAACCATGGTAGCAACCTTCGACTAGTAGAGAGTGGATTTAAGGAATTGGGGAATTTGGGAAAATGATCGGTAGAAAGATAGGTAGGAAATAGGAAGTTGAAAAGGGAGGGAAATGGGAGGAAGAAAGAAGGAAATAGGTGAAATGAATGGGTGGGTTTTTTAAATGTTAAGAATTTTTAAAAAACCCCAGCTTGGTCGGGTAGGGTACTCTTCATTAATGACGCAACGAGTCCCCAACGACGGTTCATCATTGGTTCTGTCGCCAGTGACCTAGTTTTGAAAATAACTTGAAGACGTACCTGGCACGACAGATTCATGCGATGGTCCGTCGCATACGTGACGGGCCGTTGATGGGTCCTTCAGTGACTCTTGCAAAGTGATTTTCTGTAGAATTTCCTGGTGATGTACCTACAAATTTAAAACCCATTAGTAGAAAATATTACCATTACTAGAATGAAAAACTATAAGTATTGGGTTGCTTCCTAACAAGCTCCTGATTTAACGTTGCGGCACGACATATGACACTTGATTACTCAGACATCATCAAGATGGTATGCCTCGATAACTTCATTCACCGATTCAGCATGCTCGAATATAGATTTTTATGCGTTGTCCATTCTTTTTGAATCGCACACCCTCCTTAGTTTCCAACTCAACTGCTCCATGAGGGAATAGATGGGTAACCAAGTAAAGACTAGTCCATTTGGACATCAGCTTGCCTAGAAACTAATGAAACCTAGAGTTGGATAAAAGCACCAAATCCCAAACCATAAACTCTCATTTTTCATTTTGTAGGTCATGGTGCTTCTTCATATTTTCTTTGTAGGATATACCAGATACCGATTAGAGCTCACCACTCTGCCTCATGGACCTACAAATGTTGAAGGTCGCTTCTTCATTGTTCAACCGAAATTTCATATGCCCCTTTTCCATATCAACTAAGGCTCTACCCGTAGAAAGGAATGGCCTCCCAAGAATAATAGGCACTTCAAAATCAACTTCACAATCAAGAATAACAAAATAAGCAGGAAATATGAATGACTCCACTTTAACTAGCACATCGTGGAACATCCCTATAGGCCTTTTAGCTGTGCGATCGGCCATTAGTAGCCACATCGCAGTGAGCTTTGTGTCACCCAAACCCAACTTTTTGTAAATCGAGAGGGGAATGAGATTTAAGCTTGCCCCCAGATCACATAATGATTTCGCAAAATGTAATGACCTGAATGTACAAGGAATAGTGAATTCACCTGGATCTTTTTTCTTTTGTACGAGAGATCTTGTAGCAATAGGACTAAAATGTTGCATTCTATCATCATCCTCAAAAGGGACAGATATTCTTTTTGTAACCAGATCTTTCATAAACTTGGCATAACCAGACATTTGTTCTAGAGCTTGTACCAAAGGGACATTTATAGAACGCTGCTTCAACATTGTTATAAAAATGCAAATATTTATTATCCTCGCTCTTTTTCACTAATCTTTGAGGAAAGGGGGATGGTGGTGTAGGCATGGAAATTACCTTTATAGGTGATTTCGCATATTTTCCAGTGCTATGTTCTGCTTCACCACTACCCTCTACCACCTTATCATTATCCTTTCTCACATTTTCCTCATTAGACGACACACGTGGTCAATTGTTTGCTTACCACCCCGAGTAGTTATTGTCATACATTGTGCATAATTTTTTGGATTTTTGACAGTGTTGCTAGGAAGAGTGCCCGGTTGCCGTGTGTTCACAGTCGCAGATAATTGGGCCATTTGCAACTCGATCTGCTTAATATATATTACATTAGTATCACTTTCTGCCTAAGACCTGCTAAATCACTATTTAACTCTTTAATGTGCTCATCATTAGCATCGAACGTCCTCATCATTTTGTGCAACATATTCTCAACTCTCGCCATACTTTATCCACCATCCCTAGGAGTAACTTCACTATTTTGAGGAGGGACATAGGGCTCATTCCTATCATTTATGTTACCATAGTTACCCCTATTGAAGTTGTACTCACGGTTGTAGTTTCCATCTCTAACATAATGACCCTCGCGGTTATAGTTACCATAGATCTGACCTTGGTTCCCTTGACCTTGGCGCCAATTATCTTGATTTGAGCCTTTGCCACTCTGTTTGAAACCCCCCGTCTGCTCGTTTACCACATAGGAATCCTCTACATAATAGTATTCATCATTTGGTTGTGGTGGTTTAGAAAAGTAGTTAACTACATTTATCTTTTATGCACACCCAGTGATATGTTTTAATACCAACCCAACCTTAGTTCTCCTCTAAGCCATTTCTTCACGAATCTCATCTGTAGCTTGGTTGTGAGTAGATTGCGCACCGAAGGTATTTCTCGAGGTATCAGATTTCCTAGTACTCTAAGCCTTATTGTTCTAGGAGATTTTCTCAAAATTTTCAGCAATCTCAGCATAAGGACACTCCCCGTAAGAACCACCTACTATAGTATCCAACACCGCTTTATTACTATTATTCTGTCCCCGATAGAAGTATTCCCTCAGAGACTTATCATCTATACGATGATTGGGAGGCTTCTAAAAAATGAGGTCAATCTATCCCAAGAACTACTAACTCACTCTCGTGGTAGTACCACAATGTTGTTCACTCTATCTTTGTGGTTTATTTTCTTGGATAACGGGTAGTAGCGTGCTAAGAAAACATCCCTTAGTTGGTTCGTAGTGAAAACTGAGTTATAAGGGAGCTTAGTGAACCACACAAACAGCCTCTCCCATCAGTAAGAGAGGAAACACTCTTATCCCTATTACATCCAAGCCCAAGTCAGAACTACCTACACAACTTTTACACACTGCCCTAACCTTAGCTATATGGGTATGTGGATCCTCATAAGGTAGCCCTGAAAACAAACCTCTGGCAGTAAGCATTTGTATCAGGCTACTAGTTACCACAAAGGTATGGCCTGGTGGTAGAGGGGGAAAGACAAGTGGCCCATCGAAGTCTGTTATATTTTCATAGCCTCTGTAGTATTCTTGGGGCCGTGGAGAGAGATTTTGTCCCCTCTATTGGTTTTCACCCAAAGCATCGGGTAACAAAAAACCATGAACATCAACCAAAGTGGGGATATTCTGGTTTGGATCATCATCACTAATACTCAAGTTTCAATATATGTTGCGTAGTGTAAGATCTAATTCGTGATCGTAGGGAAACAAGGATTCTCTTCCTCTCCGTGTATTTGGCATACAGGGAAGATTGTTCTGCAAGAATAAGAAACAGAGGAAACAAACTTAAATTAAGAAAATATCAACTAAACTATAGTAATAAGTTTAAGTTAATCTAAAAGCTACTTTCCCCGGCAGCGGCGCCAGAATTTGATAGGATCAAACCTACTTCTCAAATAAGAAGTAAAGCGGTCGTATCAAGTAAAGAACCCAACTAATTAGGTAAGGATAGTTCCCACGAGGAAAATAGTTCAGACTTAACGTCAATCTATTATTACTACTATTTAGACAATTATTTCCTTGGAAACATAGATAATAAGGGGGGGGGGGTCATTTGTAAATTACTCAAAATAACTAGCTAATTTAAAGAAGTTAACTAACAGATTCAAATATTGGATTTTAATAAATCAATAAAAGTAATTAGGGTTTACGTGTTAACCATAGGTTCCTAACTTGATAATTCTAACTATAACAATTCTTTCCTATTATCTTGCATGCAAACTGATAAGTTATGTATTTCTAAATCCTTGGTCCAACATCTAGAAAATTTTACTACGCACCTTGGTCCGGCTACGGGTGTTACTATACTAACCCTTACCTTTACCTCATATTAAGCATCGTATTTGATATTTGACTAATTTATTACTTCGTACCAATCAATACTAGCCTATTAGATAGTATACACTAAATTTATATTGATAATTCTTTTCCTATTATCTACCTCCTTGGTCCGGCAAGGAGCATTAAGACGAGTTCTAACATTGGCCATCCATTAAAAAGACTTCTAAGAGAATGAATTATCAATACATGCAAGACACTATTCTAGAATTGTAATTTTAGTTATATTTTATCTTATTATTTGCCTATGGTTCCCAAACCCTAGTTATGGAGTTTAGTTACCCATAGTCATAATCACAATATTCAAATATGTAATATAAGAATTCATGCTTTTACTTCATTGAGAAAGAATTAAATCCAGAAATTCACTTGACTAATCATTAAAATAACCAACAATCAATTACAGAAATTAATCGAAGACTAAAGATTCTTCAAAAGTCTAAAAATAATCACCAAGTCTAATCCACAAAAGAAGCTAAAATAACCAAGAGTCTAACCCCAAAAATGAGGTTTATCAAACTATTTATAAAAAACAAAAACCTAATCAAAGAAGGAATCTATTTGCTGGAAATCTATCAAAACGCGGCTGGGTCGATGGACCTCGTGAAGGGTCGTTGTGGTCACGTCAGGCCGTCATGGATTGCGTCGTCCCATACCCTACAAATTCTTCTGATGCTTTCTTCATTATCCTCAATGGCAGGTATGATAGATCGTTAGAGGCACAACGCTCTATCAAGGGTCTCCGTTCCATAACACTTGAACTCTTGGAGTTCGGTTACTGGAACTACTTCTTTGATCTTCATGAAGAACAAGCAGGATAGACCGTGATGGCTACGACGGTCCGTCATGCACTTGGTAGCCCCAAACTTGGTCAGACTTCCCCATTTTCCTTCAGCAGATTCACTACGATGCAACCTACAGACCGTCACAGGCACAACGGACTATCACGACCTCCGTAGGTGGTACTTTTCTGCATTTCTTGCTCAAAAACCTCTACATTCATCTTGTTGATAGATTTCTTGCAAATAAATAGAAAGTTACATAAAAATTAATACAAATAAGATTTTGGACACACACTAAACTTAAGGAAAAAGCATTAAAAATACTTTGAAACCACAGTTTATCAAATACTCTTGATGTATGACCCATACCTATATGAACCCTATATGAATGTATGATCAAAGTATGCTAGAAGATTTCTATACTAAATTTGAGTATGTTCTTGTCTCCAACGATGTAATGTGAGTGTGTGTAGTCTATAGTCCTTAATACTCTACATGTATGTGTCATATTCGGGGAGTACCCCCTAAACATAACCCGTGCCGTCATCCTCACCGGGGACTAGGACTAGCCTCTAAGCTTACATCATTACATTTATAGGTTAAGGCGCGATATATTTACAAAATTCCCTTCTATCTATGATGAGGTTTACATAGACCTCTCACATACACAAAATATAATCATATCGAGTATACATTGATCCTTGGTATAAGAAGATTACTTATTTTTGTACTTGTGTTTCACATATACTATATAAGATATAACATATTCTTAAACCTGGATGTCTCATGTCATAACCATCTGAATAAGAATACAAGAATTACACATAGACCATACATCAATACAATCAAAGCCACAAATAGGCTATACAATATTTTGTACTTAAATTGAAGGAAATGAACATAGTTTCTTTAAGACTAATCAATATCCGAAGATAGAAAATTGTATTATCCCTGAAGTAGTGAGGACCTACCCTACTTGGAGAATGAGAATCCAAGCGTTCCTTCAAAAGTCGTCATAATCCTTCAACATCCGGAACCTAAAATGATGGGGAAAAAGGGAGATAATGGGGTTAGCACATCACTTGTACTATGTATTAGACCATATTCACACACAACATTAAATCATGCTAAATAGGGACATTTCAATAAAGTATGCAATTTACTTTGAAAACCCTTATACACATTTAATAAACCATACCAATCATGAAGACATATTTATTAAGTTAGTACCATATACATCACAAGACCAACCGTACTTATTCTTGTCAAGCCAACATGCATATCAACATAATTGAAAACATAGTCAAGACAACTCTAACAATTCATAACATCAACAAACGTGGATAAGATTAATAATGTCATAGAAAAAGAAAGACTATTACTAGTGAATCTTCACTAAGTGTATTAGTTAAATGAGTAGGCAAAGCCCCATAACCTTACTCAATAAAGTAAACCCAATAATAACCATAACCAATGTCAAACTTTTCATAATATATTATTAAGAGCATATAGCATCATACTTTAGCAATAGAGAACAAACACATGTTCATAAGTGTGACCCACATCACGTAATATCATAACCTTGTAAGATCATCATATACATATCATTTATATTTATAAGCATATACATATATAGGAACATCCTGCTAAGACTTCCTCGAGGCTAACTAGTGCAATGTATAGGTATATTATTATACCCCTACCTAGGCTAAGTTAAACACCTTAGGTCATCCGAGTTAGAGTTAATTCATTTGGTTTATTTTAACATTTGGGAAAATCTTTCCTTAACCGACATAGTCCACATGTGCGAATGTGGAATTTGGTGTCATGGAACCCTACGCCAAAGCATGGTGTATTACTTGCCATGGTAGTACCAAAACATGAACATAGCATCTAGTGTGGATCCATTAGCTAGTATTCCTATGAGGGCAATATAGTTCAAGAACTAGGAGATCTAGTTGGGATCATCTTTATGCTACACACATTATAATCTCCAATATCATGAGTACATTAGTGATCCTACCTTCCCTATGTGGGAAGGGACACTTCTCACAATAGTTCACTCGGTGCTACGCTAGAGTCCCTTTTTGAAATGTATTTAATGCATTTATTAATCATCATAGCTTAATACAGTTCGTAGGGTCTATACCTTATATGTTCATTGTCATAGTTCAATAATAATCGCATGAGTATTTTCCTTTCATTGCAATTTATATGTTAGTTTTGCACATTTTCATAATAAAATCATGATAAGGCACATTGATAAATTATCACCATCCTTATAACATTTACATTTTGTCCAACAACTCACAATCAATAGTTCAAGATATTTCAATTCAACATCATACCAACCCTATCAATCGTAACATAATGTATACTTCAACACAAAATCATCATCTAATGACAAGTCATTATAATTGAAGTAAGTAGTAGAGATCACAAGGCTTACTTAATCTTCTTCAAAATTCCATCATTAAGGTCTTACCATGAACCATCGAATTAAACCCAATAATGTTATAATATCATCACCAATAGTAACTAACATAATAATGACGTTAATTTAATCACTACACAACAATTCATCACTAGTTCATAGCCTATAATTAGAGACTTAGGTCAAGTTCGTGATATACTTCAAAAACTAGGTCAATTACCCAAGAGCTAGAATAAATGGATTACAATATATCACAATATAATAATAATTGTAATAATAAAAATATAAAATAGTAATTCATACATTAAATTAAGCAATTGTATCAATTCTATAAAATTCAATTCAAGATCACAACCTAGGGTTAAGGTGAAAAGGTCATCTTTCCACAAACTAGGTTAATGCATCAAAAATTTGTATAATGTAACCATAATACAAGTTAATATACTCATTATAATAAAAGTAATCATATCCAACATAATTCACAAGATCAATTTCGTATTGGAAGAAAACTCACTTTGAACTCAACTTTTAGAAATCAATTAGGAGAAACCCTTTGGGGAAGGAGATTTCAAAGGTGAAAGGAATCTCATACCTCACTAATTAATGAAGTTTGATGGAAAAACTTGATATTTTAAATCCCTAGAACCCTTTATTTCTAAGTGTTCAATGGGGTTTTTTCGGGAGACAGAAAGAAGAGAGAAGGAGGAGCAATTTGGGTTTTGGAAATTATGAAGGTTAGGTAAGTTTAATTAGGCTATGGTCTTTATATAGGTCATTTACTAACATAGTTAGAACTCACTTAACCCCTAACTAATTAAATAACCACCTAACTAATTAATTTGAATAAGTTCAAAATGTGCAAAAAATAAGTATTCACAGACGACTCCCCGACCCACACCCCGTTTATCAAGAGACGGCTAAGGGACAAACAATCAATCACCTTAGTGCGTCATTTTGGTCAGAGAGTTGTCAAAATGAACCTTTGGACAAATTGACTAAGCTTCCGTCGACGGTGCCCATAGACGTTCCGTTGATTGAACCACGCCTCGTCGATGGCCCATGTAGGTAGACACTGCCTCTTGGCAGCTTTTAGCCACAATTGAAAGAGTCCTCCTCAGGGGCCCTTGGTTGGTCATTGGGGAGTCGTTCCCGGATGTTTCAAATATAAACTAAATATTATATATGTTAGACACCTTACAACAAAAGTTCATCATTTTCTAACTCTTAAAACTTGGTCTAATATGATAAGGCGCGCTAGCACCACTGGAACTTTTTGATGGACGTAATGGACATGCCTTGACGTTATGAGTCTGAAATTTCCTAAATGAATATACATTAAAATAGACCATAAAACAGTGTTAGGACTCTGACTCTAATGTTGGCCCTTGATTAGCCTTTAGACTTTCAGAATATTACAATGTCCCTCCTTAAGAACATTTGTCCCTGAATGTTACTAAAATTCTTTAAAAGGAAGGAATAGACTCAAGACTACAAGCCTGATCAACAACAACATATCAAAACATGAGTCACGATCGAAATTCACATAACCTCATAACCTTTTTAACAATGCAACTCATTTTCAACTCCTAATAGTTCAACATTCATTTCATGCTTATTCATTATGCCAGGGCTTTATTCAACACGTGTAAACATGCTCAATACAATTCATGAAGGCATAATAAATCAAAAGGCACAACATATACTCAAAACAATTAATAATTAACATTTTTACTTATACGCATAATTTCATTGTGATTTACTATAAGATGAACATTTTTGCAAAATTTCACCAAAAATCAAAGCACCTTCAAGTTTAGTCATTATTTCAATTATTAGTAAAATCAACTAACCTTAGTTATCAAATAGATGAGTGTAACGGGACATCATGCCATCCTTGCCCTCACATGTTGCACCCTTAACTTGGTGATTCTTCTATACTAGCTTTATGGAAGCCACCTCTTTATTCCTTAACTTCTGTACTTGTCTATCAAGGATTTGAACCAAAATCTCCTCATAAGAGAGGTTCTCTTGAACACCTAGACCTTCAATAGAAAAAATTCACTCGAGATTACCGACACACTTCTTAAGCATAGAAACATGGAACACATGATGAAGCTAAGCCAATTTAATAGGTAACCTCAACTCATACGCAATAGTACCAACCTTTTGCAAAATTTCATAGGGATCCACATAACGAGGACACAACTTCCCTTTCTTGCCAAATCCCACCACTCCTTTAGTAGGCAAAATTTTTAGATACACTTTATCACCTTCTTCAAATTCTAATTCATTTTTCCTATGGTCGACATAAGACTTTTGTCGGCTATAGGCTGTTTTCAAGTGATTATGTCTTACATGCACCTTTTCTAGAGTCTTATAAATCAAATCAGAATCAAAAAGTAAAGACTAGACCATTTCAAAACATCCAATTGGAGATCCACATCTCCTACCATACAAGGCTTTAGAAGGAGCCATATATATAGATGAATGGTAACAATTGTTGTAAGGTAACTCAACAAAAAGCAAGTGTTTTATCCCAATTTTCCTCGAAATCAATTATACAAGCTCTAAGCATATCCTCAATAATTTGAATAGTATGTTCCGCTTGACCATCCTTTTGAGGATGAAAAGTGGTGCTTAACTTAACCTTGGTACCCAACCCTCTTTGGAATGACATTCAAAACATTGATGTGAATTATCTACCCCTATCCAATATGATGGATAACGAAATACCATGGAAAAAGACAATCTCATCTATGAATATCCTTGCATAATCATCCTTCAAGTAGGTAAACTTGACAGGAATAAAATGAGCGGATTTGGTCTTCTTATCCATAACCACCCATATGAAGTCATATTTCTTTTGTGTCTGAGGCAATCCTACAACAAAAATCTATATTGATATCTTCCCAATTCAAAGTAGGAACTTTGATTTCTTGAAGTAAACTACCCAACTTTGGGTGTTTAGATTTCACCTATTGGTAATTTGGACATTTTGCAACAAATTCCCCTATGTCCTTCTTTAGGCCTTCCGAACAAAATACTTGTCTAACATCATGATACATATTTGTAGAACCTGGATGAATGGAGTCATAGGATCCTTGATCTTTCCCAAGAATCCGGTTCCTAAAACAATCTACATTGGTAACACAAAACATTCCTTGATACTTCATGACACCATCCCCTCCTAAGAAGAATTCTTCATTAATGTTTCGTATAACCGACTTCCTTAGCTCTATCAATGGTTGATCAAGGAGTTTTTTTGACTTCACCTCAACCACCAAAGATTATTCAGAGTTTATGATGAAACATCAAACCATCATTTGGAGAATCTTCCAATCTAACACCCTGTCTAGAAACCCTATGAACCTCTTTCAGTATGTATTTCTTGGCTTCATCTACATGATATACACCACCTATTGTCATATGACTTAGAGCATCCACAATAACATTGGCCTTGCCGGGGTTTTAGAGAACACTCATGTCGTAATATTTAAATAATTCCAACCATTTTTTTGGAGATTCAAATCCTTTTAAGTAAAGACATATCGAACACTCTTCTGGTCAGTATACACATCAACATGGACACCATAAAAAATAATATCTCCATATTTTTAAGGAAAATACCACGCCGCAAACTCAAGATCACGAGTTGGATTGTTCTTCTCATGCACCTTAAGTTGTCTAGAGGCATAGGCTATTGCTTTCCCATGTTTCGTAAGTAAACACAACAAGCCCTCTCGGGATGCATCTCAATACAAAATGAAGCCCTTGGTACCCTTCAGTAAAGTAAACACAAGAGCGGAATTAAGCTTATCATTTAAGATTTGGAAGCTTCTGTCACGTGCCTCGGACCACTCAAAATTTACACTCTTTTGGGTCAAACTAGTTAAGGGACATGCAATTGACACAAAACCATACACAAACCTTCTATAATAACCTTTTAGACCCAAGAACCTCCTAATGTCGGTTTGAGTCAATAGATTAGGCCAAGATTTCACCGCCTGGGTTTTTATTAGATAAACTTCATCTCCCTCGTTAGATATGATATGATCAAGAAACGCCACCGACCTCAACAAATACTCACACTTGCTATACTTGGAAAATATTTGGTTCTTATTATGCACTTGTAACACCACCCACAAATGGTTCATGTGTTCACACTTATTTTTTGAATATACGAAGATGTCATAAATGATGACAATGAAAAATGAATCTAGGTAACTTCGAAACACCTTTTTCATGAAATCTAGAAATATGGTTGAGTCATTAGTGAGAAGAAAGGACCTTACTAAGAACTCAGTGTGACCATATATTGTCTGAAATTCCATTATTGGTATATCCTCACCTCCTACCCTAAGTTAGGGATACCCTGATCTCAAGTTAAGGTTGGGAAAGTAGTTTGCCCATTGGAGTTGATCAAACAAATAGTCGATCCGAGGAAGAGGATACTTGTTCTTAATAGTGACTTTATTGAGTTTGCGATAATCAATGCACATTCTATGAAACCCATCCTTCTTCTTCAAACAAATCCGTAGAACCACAATAAAAAATACTACCGTCTAATAAAGCCTTTGTCTATTAAATATTTGAGCTGAACCTTTATCTCTTTCAATTCAGACGGAGTCATCCGATAAGGAAGAATTAAAATGGGATTGATATTAAGTAGCAAGTAAATACCGAAATCATTTCCCGTTCATGAATGATTTCGGAAGATCATTTGGAAATACTTCCAACAATTCCTTTACTACGGTGACTAACTCAATTAATGATTTTCGGAGTCTAAATCATTGAGTTTTACAATGTGATGTAGACACCCCTTTGAGATCATTTTACAAGCCTTAAGACAAGAGATAATATGACCTCTAGGGATATAATTTCCTACCTTCCACTCTAACATGGGTTCATTTTGAAATTGAACTTGACCATTCTTGTCCTACAATTAATTGAAGCAAAACAAGCATGCAACAAATACATTCCCAAAATTATATAAAAATCAACCATATAAAGTTATACTAATTCAACATGGGTAACTCTATTTGGCAACATTATAGGACAATTTCTATATACCCTCTTTACAACCACCGACTCATTTACCTAGATAGTAACCATAAAAGATTATTTAGAATATAGGGCAAAATAAAAAACATTATAGCTATCAAGGGAGTAACTAAAGATAATGTAGCACCCGGGTAAAGTAAAGAATATACATTAATAGAGAATACTTGTAACATACGGATCACCAGATGCAGAGAACTCTCTTGTTCATCCCTAAAGTGAAGTGGATAAAAGTGATTCTTCTTTGGAGGATCCCCATTAGAACAACTAGTTTGAGTTTGGCCACTATCTTTTTCTTTCCCCTTCACATTTGGTAAATGCCCTACCTTGTGGAAACTCTTCCCACAAAATTCAATATTCTGTCCCAATAAGGCAATCTCCATAATGCTTGTTTCCACAATTTTTACAAATTGGCTTCTTGCTTACTGAGCTGGTACCTCATCCCTTTTGAGACTTAGGGTTAGACACCCTATCATCATGAGCCTTGGGAAATATGGTCGGAACTTGATTAGAAGACCTCTTATTAAACCTAGGATTTTTGTGAATGTCAAGCCTACCCTTGGAAGAACCACAAACAAATGACCTTGCCCTCTTGGCATCCCTACACTTTCTATTAACCCTTGTCTCTTCCACTTGTTGAGCATGAACCATTCAATGAGAAATGTTCCTAGTGTCACGTATCATAGTCGAACAACATTCTTCCTTCAAGTTATCCGACACCCCCATCACAAAGTGTCTAATTTCATCTTTAAGATGGGAAACCAAAGAAGGAGCATACTTTGACGAATTAATAAATTTCAAAGTGTAGTCAAGTACACTCATATATCCTAGACGAAGATTGATGAATTCCTTCACTTTGGCTTCCCTTTTCTCCATAGGAAAGAACCTATCAATAAAATCCTTCTTCAAAATCTTCTATGTCACTGGTCCACCTCTTAAAGGCCTATTGTATTTCCATTAGATGTACCAAGTTTGGGCCACATCTTTGAGGTTGTAACCACCTAACTCGGCCTTCTCACTAGTTGTTAACCCCATAGCATAGAGAATATTTTAGGTCTCATCAATGAACTATGTGGGTATTCCTGAACTTTTGACCCATAGAAAGTAGGGGATTCATCCTTGTGAAATCCATCAAACGTTAGGCCATTGTGCCAACATTTTTGTTTGCTTAGGGTACAATCTCCCGATTATATTGGGCCGTCATGGATTGGTCTTGAGTAGTGATGGATTGTGCTTTAGTAGAGATGGATTGAACCATTTAAATAAAGGTTTCCCTTATGTACCCATCTGTCAAAGGTGGAGGATTGACCGAATATTGGTCATCATTGGCAAATTCTTCAAGAGGAGGTACTTGATTGCCTTTTGGAGGACTCCCGCATTGGCAATCTCTTCATGAAGAATTCGAGCGGCTATTCTTTGAGTATTAATTGCCTATAATCATAATAAAAGGATTAGATGCTAATTGCAGATAAAGTCAAGACTCTAGAGGAATGATATCGGATTTCCATGAAAAGGTGAATTTCTTAAGCATCATATAGTTTCCTATTCATAAGTCTGGCGCACTTCATAATTATGATTAAGAATCTACATATATGTGGATAAGTGAGACATCGACTCTAAATATATTCAACCTCATGCTTTGATTCCAAGTTAGTCACATCTGGGGAGCACCCCTTAGGCGTCAACGTCCTCACCGAGGACTAGGAATAGCCTCTTAGATTACATCATTACATGCATAGGTTAAAATGTGGAGAATTTAAAAATATTTTATTCTATCTATCATAAGGTTTACATAGCCCTCTCACATACACATAATATAGTCTATCGATTATAGATAGGCCCTTTGTATAAGAAGATTACTTAGTCTTCTACTTTTATTTCACATATAAATATATAAGATATAACATAGTAAAAAAATTATGTGACGACCCAACCCGATGGGCCGTGACTAGTGCCCGTTTTGGACACCCACATACAAACCTGCTAATTATAACCAACTGAAACTAAGACAATATGGAATTTAATCAAATCAAGCCAACCCCAACGTCATATATAAAGAGGACCTTTCTCATAAGGAGTCATAACCATTCAACCGTAACAACATACGCGAGCCGACAAGGACGCCACTATTCAAAGCATAATAACATACGTAAGTCGGCAAGGCTGCCACTACACAATACACAACGATGTACGCAACCAACAAGGCTGCCCCTGTACAAGCGGACATCCCAAACAAACCATGTCCAGACCATTATCCAAACCATATATATACAACCCACATAATGTCCACAGACCTCAAAGAGTACAGTAGTGAAACTCGACGGGACAGAGCCCCGCCATACCCATAGACGAGAAAAAGACTACACAAAAAGTTATGTACCAAAACGGCTGGGCTCCGGAACAGTGGAGCTCTCTCAATCAGCAGAGTAGATATCCTAGGCGGGAGGATCACCGAACTGTGCGTCTACACCTGCGGTCATGAAACGCAGCCCCCGAGGAAAGGGGGGGTCAGTACGGACAATGTCCTGAGTATGTAAAGCATAAGGTAAATATGACAGGATACCAATATGGCAAGACGAAACAAAATATCGCTACACATGTACTCTTTTTAGTGAAAATCATGTATATCTTTAACATATAAGGTGCTCCAGCTTCCCTAGTAAGGGGCTCGACAAAATAATTATCACATCATCTCCGTCATCATCATCATCATAACCATCCTCATCACCAATCCTATATATAATATACATACCCGGCCCTCTAGTGAGGGACTGGGTGACATATCCAAGAAACTCCACACGAACATTACCCGGCCCGAGACTCGGTTAAATGATAAATGACTCTATGCACGAGCAGAACATTATGAGCAACCATATGCAATTAAAATCATTCCATATAATTCAATAGAACAATCAACGTAAACCGGCAAGGAGTATTGCCAAAGATTAACGTTTTATCAAGATTATGAACTTTTAAGACGATATGGAAACGTAAAATCTCAATGACTCTAAGAAGAAGTACCATAGATATGAGAAATCATCATAGCCTTAGACAAAGCGGATATATAGAAGAATAATTGTGGAAGAAAGAACATACGTCACCTAGACGCTCTAGAGGTAAGTATCAAACCTGTCCGTTATTCGCTTATTTTTAAAAGTCATGCCAAACAAAAAAGAAGGGACAGCGTTACATACCGTATAGTCGAGCCGCACGTCCAATATTTACTGCTCAAGCTATAATATAACAAGCAACAATCGTGTCGCAATTAGATAAACGTCGCGCTTTACTATCTTGTAAGCAAGCTAATAATATAACGAAAATCCGGCAGCACTTCTCCTATTTTCCTTACTTCGTCCCAATCTGACAACAACCCAAATTATCCAAAGCAATACCAATAACACATATAACCCAATGAATCATATTAAACAACCCCCTCTCCAAAATAGTTCCATCTCGGCAACCATAGCAGCGAAGCAACGACACACCGAGCGATAACTCGTATTATAATTCGAAACACATCTACCTTATCGTATTCATCCTTTGGAGTATATACTGATAATCACATTTAATATATACATAACGCCAAACAGAATTTTCCTGCATTTTGCTTTAATCAAAACAGCCCAAGCACCAACACGACACCACTAATAATCTGATTATGGTTTCCGTTCATACTTAGCACATTCAATAACTAAAACAAACTTCCTAAGCTACTGGTCACACCCCCCTTCTTAATATTAAAGGATAATTAACAAGGTGTTATAAAGAATTAACACACCAAGCAAGGAGATTACTAACCAAATTATTTGCAACTGATGGCCAAGAGTTGCAGGGTTGGTTTCTCCATTTCCATGGCTGCCTATGCCAAGTGGCTAAGAAGATGATATGCAGCAATGCATTTCCCCACCTTATTTAGTATGGAGTTGATTTCTCCACCTCATTTATAATATGAAGTGGAGGCAGCCCCCCTCTACACGTGTCCACTAAGGCCAGCTCCCAATCTGATCCCTTTTTGACTTTTGCCTTGAGTGTTGGGGACCACTAGATTAAATTAATCCTAATCAGCCACTAATTATAAATGGTGGGGCCCACTGGATTAAATTAATCCTAATCAGTCACTAATTAATCCCTCACTTAAAGTTAATGGCACTTACAATAGGCAAATCATACTTAATATCACATTTGGGATTAACATCCTTGCCTAATGTTTCTTTAATCACTTGGAACTTAAAATAAAATCTCATTCCCCGGACTTACGTCTACTAGATCATGATGAGCACTACGTATAAAAAAATAACAGGCATAACATCCTTCCCCCCTTAGGAATATTCGTCCTCGAATGTTAAGTTAGCCTCTTACAAAAACAAGTTCCAGCGAGTTCTTTCTAACAGTTATACCTATCAACATGCATTCCCTAACTTACAGATGCCTCACAGAGTCACAACTTACTACATAATCTTGTTTATCAATCAATATAGTCAAGCTAGGAATTGAATTACCTGCAGGTACGGAGAACAAGTAAGGATACTTATTCTTCATTTCGTCTTCCGCTTCCCAAGTCATCTCCTACCTATTATTATTTTGCCACAACACTTTGACGGAAGCCACATCCTTAGTACGTAACCTTCTAACCTGGCGATCAAGTATAGCTAGGGGTTTCTCCTCATATGACAACTCCTCTGTTACCTGAACATCATCTATGGGAAATACTCTAGAAGGATCACCAATACATTTACGTAGCATTGATACATGGAAGACTGGATGTACCGCCTCCAAATCAGATGGTAGATCCAACTCATAGGCAACCTTGCCTATCCTACGAACAATCTGATAAAACCCAATGTATCTCGGGAATCTCATCACACCCCTCATGGGTGATACCTTCAGGAATACCCAGTCACCAATCTGAAACTCCAAATCTCGACGCTGATTATCTGCATATGACTTTTTTCGACTCTGGGCTGCTAATATTCTTTCTTGAATAATCTTCACCTTGTCAACAACTTGCTAAATCACATCTGGGCCAATTAACTTAGTCTCGCCAACATGAAACCAACCAATATGTTATCTGCACTTCCTCCCATATAAGGCCTCGTACGGTGCCATCTGGATACTAGAATGGTAGCTATTATTTTAGGCAAACTCAATGAGCGGTAAGTGGTAATACCAGCTACCTTTGAAGTCAATAATACAGGCCCGTAACATATCTTCTAATGTCTGAATAGTACGCTAAGCCTGCCCATCAGTCTGAGGGTAAAATATTGTGCTAAGGTTCACCTGTGTCCCCAATCCCTTCTGAAATGATCTCCTAAAGTTGGCTGTAAGTTGAGCTCCTCTATCTGATATAATGGACGTGGGAACCCCATGAAGTCTCACTATCTCCCTGACATATAACTTCGCATAATCTTCAGCCGAATAAGTAGTCCTGACTGGAAGAAAATGGGCCGATTTCGTCAGCCTATCTACAATAACCCATATAGAGTCATACTTCCATTGAGTGCGAGGTAAGCCTCTAATGAAGTCCATATTAATCATCTCCCATTTCCAAGTCGGGATCTCTATCTCCTGTAATAATCCACCAGGCTTTTGATGTTCGAACTTGACTTGTTGACAATTCGGGCACTGAGCAACAAACTCCGCTCTGCCCTTTTTCATGCCATTCCACCAATATAAGCATATGAGGTCATGATACATTTTCGTTGACCGTGGATGAATAGAATAATGGGCAGAGTGTGCCTCTCCCATAACCTACTGTCGTAGCCCCGTAGTATCGGGTACACACAATCTGCCTTCATATCGTAACACTCCGTCAGGTGTAACCTTAAATGGGGTCTTTTCCTTTTGAAGAGCTGCATCTCTATATTGTGCCAGAATAGGGTCCTTGTATTGGTGTATCTTTACCTCATCTATGATTGAGGACTCAACAACAGCTCGAATAGAAACTCCACTATCTTCTGAATTAGCCAGATGGACTCCAAGGCTGGATAGCTGCTGAATCTTCCGAACCATGTCCCTCCTTTCTGGTTGTACATCTGTCAAGCTACCCATGGACTTACGGCTAAGAGCATCTGCTAAAACATTTGCTTTCCCTGGATGTATAAAATGTCAACATCATAATCCTTTAGCAACTCTAACCACCGCCTCTGTCGTAAGTTCAGCTCCCTCTGTTTAAAGATATATTGGAGACTATTATGATCTGTATAGATGTCCACATGGACACCGTATAAATAATGTCTCCATATCTTCAAGGCATGAACCACGACCGATAAATCCAGATCGTGAGTAGGATAGTTCTTCTCATGCTTCCTAAGCTGTCGGGAGGCATAGGCTATAACTTTTCCATGCTGCATCAATACACATCCTAGACCAACACCCAAAGCATCACAATAAATAACATAGCCGTCTGGTCCCTCCGGAAGAGTTAGGATTGGATCTGTATTCAATTTTTCTTTCAATAGCTGGAAGCTTCGCTCACAAGCATCATCCCACTGAAACTTGGCTGCCTTTTGAGTTAGCCTTGTCAAAGGCGCAGAAATTGAGGCAAACTTTTTTATGAATCTCCTATAATATCCTGCTAACCCCAGAAAGCTGCGCACCTCAGTAGGTGTCGTAGGTCTGGGCCAAGTCTTTACCGCCTCAATCTTCTTCATGTCTACCCAAATACCATCAGCTCCAATAATATACCCTAAGAATGCCACTGAAGTCAACCAGAACTCGCACTTAGAAAATTTAGCATACAACTTCTGGTGCTGAAGCACCCTAAGTACCGTCCTTAAATGGTCTGCATGCTCATCTTCTGAACGTGAATAGACAAGAATATCATCTATAAATACAATAACAAACATATCAAGGAATGGTTTAAATTCTCGATTCATTAAATCCATAAACACCGCTGGAAGATTAGTCAGCCCAAAAGACAGTACTCTAAACTCATAATGCCCATATCGGGTCCGGAATAACGTCTTTGGAATATCTGCCTCCCTTACCTGCACCTAATGATAACCTGACCGTAAGTCTATCTTTGAAAAACACTTTGCACCCTGCAACTGGTCAAATAGATCGCCAATCCTTGGGAGGGGATACCATTTCTTTATTGTTACTTTGTTCAACTGCCTATAATCAATACACATCCGTTGCGACCCATCCTTCTTCCTCACAAACAGTACCGGTGCTCCCCAAGGTTACATACTAGGCCTGATGAAGCCCTTTTCTAGCAAATCCCTCTATTGCTCTTTCAATTCTTTCAACTCATCAGGTGCCATTCTATAAGGAGGTATAGATATAGGCTGGGTATCTGGCAGTACATCAATAGTAAACTCTATCTCTCGTTCTGGAGGAAGGACTTGAAGTTCCTCGGGGAATACATCGGGAAATTCATTAACTACTGGGACTGATTGAAGAGTCGATGCCTCTTCCTTTATGTCATGCACCCGAATCAGATGGTAAATATAGCCTTTTCTAACCATCTTCCTGGCCTTGAGGTATGAAATGAACTTACCTTTTGGCGATACGGTACTCCCCTTCCACTCTATAATCGGTTCCCCTGGAAATTGAAATCGAACTATCTTTCCTCTACAATCAACGTTAGCATAACAAGCAGCCAACCAATCCATGCCCATGATAATATCAAACTCAATCATATTTAACTCTATTAGATCTGCTACGATACGACGACTATGTATAACTACTGAACAATTCTTATATACTCGCGTAACTATGACATAATCTCCTACAGGTGTAGCTACCTCAAATGGTTCTATCAACTCAGACTCTATTCCGATCCTACTAGCCACAAAGGGATATATAAATGATAAGGTGGAACCTAGGTCTATCAATGCATACACCCTTCAGGAGAATAGTGATAATATACATGTGATCACATTAGGTGACGCCTCTTGATCCTGCCTATTAGTCAAAGCATATATACGGTTTGAGGGACCGCTGGAACTGGAAGCTCCACCACGTCCTCTACCACGGCCTGCTGGCGCCTGAATACCTTGCCCCGTAGGGAGCATAGCCACAGAAGAAGATGAACCAGCAACGGACCTAGTAGGTTGTGCCATACCACCTGCACTACCTCTAAGGTGACACTCCCTCATAGTATGGCCCTGACTGCCGCAAGAAAAACATGCACCTGTAGCCCAACGACATTCCCCTGGATGGGATCTACCAAAGCAAGAACACAGAGGCAAAGGTGGCCTCGACTGGCTCAAACCCCTGCCTATCTGTGACCCTGACACCCTACAGCTCTGACCAGCTTACGAATATCCCATATGATCGAAACCCCTACCCATGAAACCTGGGGGTGAACTCTGTGTTGGCTGGGAAGATAATCTAACATGCTGCTGAGACTGCCCGCTTCGAAACTCGTCAGGATAACATGCTGATCTAGCCCTCTTATGCTGGCCTCTACTATAATCTCTATTTGGATGACGTCCCCGGTGCCGATCCTCTACCCCCTGTGCATATGCCTGCACCCGAGCAATGTCCATTCCTGGCTGAAGAGTCACTGCCATACAACCGTCAATCAGATAACGATCCAATCCGATCACAAATTGATGTACCCTGTCTGCCATATCAGCCACAATAGTAGGTGCATGCCTAGCCAATGAATCAAACTCGAGGCTATACTCTCTAACACTCCTGCCATTCTGCCTCAAACGCAAGAATCTATCGACTCTAGCTCGCTTCATCTCTGGAGGCAGGAAGTGGCCCTGGAAAGCCTCCACAAATTCATCCCATATCGCTGGAGGATCACCCTCACCCCTAGATAACTCCCAATACTCATACCAATTAATATCTACATCCCGCAAACGATACGTAGCCAACTCAACAGACTCGGTCTCTGAAGCCTTGATTATCCTCAATGTACGCTGCATCTGACGAGTAAACTCTTGCGGATCATCCTGGGGCCTTGACCCAAAGAACTCTGGAGGATTACAACATAAGAAGTCACGAGCCCTTAAGCTATCAGATCTGTCCGCATGATCAACTCCTAGTCCATGCCTGCGAGCCTGATCTGCCACTAATCTAGTCAGCAACTGAACCGCATCTCTCATGGACCTATCCTCTGCCCCTGACTGAGGAGTTGGAGGTTCAGGTGCTGGGGCCTCGGGGGCTAGAGTTGCTGCTGCTCTAAGCTCCTCTGGCGATGGCGGTGTAGCAGAGCTCTCCGACTGGAGCATAATACCAGGCATAGACTGGGCACGAGCCGTAGTAACTCTCTGGGTCTGACTAGTACCTTCTGCTACCGATTTTCCCTTCTGGGCGGCTGTCGCTTTCTTTGGAGGCATAGCTGAAAACACACGGATTCGTTAGAGAGGGATTATCTTGTTAATATAGCTCTATCACACGATCTAGAATAAGAAGAAAGGATGACATCCTAAATGTCCTGTAGCTTCCTATTTATAGATGTGGTGCACAACACACTGATATACAAGACTCTACTAAACACGGTCTCTAGACACATTCGAGGAAGAACCGCTCTGATACCACTCTTTGTCACAACCCAACCCGATGGGTCGTGACTAGTGCCCATTTTGGACACCCACATACAAACCTGCTAAGTATAACAAACTGAAACTAAGACAATATGGAATTTAATCATATCAAGCCAACCCCAACGTCATATATAAAGAGGACCTGTCTCATAAGGAGTCACAACCATTCAACCATAACAACATACGCGAGCCGACAAGGCCTCAATTATCCAAAGCATGATAACATACGTAAGCCAACAAGGCTGCCACTACACAATACACAATGATGTACGCAGCCGACAAGGCTTCCCCTGTACAAGCGGACATCCCAAACAAACCATGTCCAGACCATTATCCAAAACATATATATACAACCCACATAATGTCCACAGACCTCTAAGAGTACATTAGTGAAACTCGACGGGACAGGGCCCCGCCATACCCATAGACGAGCAAAAGACTACACAAAAAGTTATGTACCAAAATGACTGGGCTCCGGAATATTGGAGCTCTCTCAATCAGCAGAGTAGATATCCTAGGCGGGAGGATCACCGAACTGTGCGTCTACACCTGCGGGCATGAAACGCAGCCCCCGAGGAAAGGGGGGTAAGTACGGACAATGTACTGAGTATGTAAAGCATAAGGTAAAGATGACAGGATACTAATATGGCAAGTCAAAACAAAATATCGCTACACATGTACTCTTTTAAGTGAAAATCATGCATATCTTTAACATATAAGATGCCCAGCTTCCCTAGTAAGGGGCTCGACAAAATAATTATCACATCATCTCCGTCATCATCATCATTATATCCATCCTCATCACTAATCATATATATAATATACATACCCGGCCCTCTAGTGGAGGGACTCGGTGACATATGCAAGAAACTCCGCACGAACATTACCCTGCCTTGGAATCGGTCAAATGATAAATGACTCTATGCACGATCAGAACAGTATGAGCAACCATATGCAATTAAAATCCTTCCTTATACTCAATAGAACAATCAACGTGAACCAGCAAGGAGTATTACGAAAGATTAACGTTTTATCAAGATTATGATCCTTTAATACAATATGGAAACGTAAAATCTCAATGACTCTAAGAAGCACTAACAAAGATATGAGAAATCATCATAGCCTTAGACATAGCCGATATATAGAGGAATAATTGTGGAAGCAAGAATATACTTCACCCAGACTCTCTAGAGGTAAGTATCAAACCTGTCCGTTATTCGCTTATTTTTAAAAGTCATGCCAAACAAAGAAAGAAGGGACAGCGCTACATACCGTATAGTCGAGCCGCATGTCCAATATTTACTGCTCAAGCTATTAATCTATAACAAGCAACAATCATGCCGCAATTAGATAAACGTCGCGCTTTACTATCTTGTAAGCAAGCTAATAATCTAACAAAAATCCGGTAGCACTTCCCCTATTTTGCTTACTTCGTCCCAATCCGACAACAACCCAAATTATCCACAGCAATACCAATAACACATATAAGCCAACGAATCATATTAAACAGCCCCCTCCCTAAAACAGTTCTGTCTCGGCAACCATAGCAGCGAAGCAACCACACACCGAGCGATAACTCGTATTATAATTTGCAACACATCTACCTTATCGTTTTCATCCTTTCGAGTATATACTCATAATCACATTTAACATACACATAACGCCAAAACAGAATTTTCCCGCAATTTGCTTTAATCGAAACAGCCCAAGAACCAACACGACACCACTAATAATCCAATTATGGTTTCCGTTCATACTTATCACATTCAATAACTAAAACAAACTTCCTAAGCTACTGGTCACACCCCCTTTCTTAATATTAAAGGATAATTAACAAGGTAGTCTAAAGAATTAACACACCAAGCAAGGAGATTACTAACCAAATTATTTGTAGCTGCTTGCCAAGAGTTTAAGGGTTGGTTTCTCCATTTCCATGGCTGCCTAAGACAAGTGGTGAAAAAGATGATATGCAGCAATGCATTTCCCCACCTTATTTTTTATGGAGTGGATTTCTCCACCTCATTTATAATATGAAGTTGAGGCATCCCCCCTCTAAACGTGTCCACTAAGGCCAGCTCCCAATCTGATCCCTTTTTAACTTTTGCCTTAAGTGGTGGGGCCCACTAGATTAAATTAATCCTAATCAGCTACTAATTATAAGTGGTGGGGCCTACTGGATTAAATTAATCCTAATCAGCCACTAATTGATCCTTCACTTAACGTTAATGGCACTTACATTAGCCAAATCATACTTAATATCATATTTGGGATTAGCATCCTTGCCTAATATTTCTTTAATCACTTGGAACTTAAAATAAAATCTCATTCCCCGGACTTACGTCTACTAGATCATGATGCGCACTACGTATATAAAAATACCAGGCATAACAAATTGGATGTCTTATCTTATAACCATCTAACCAACACTATAACAATTGGGCATAGCTCATATATTTATACGATAAAAGCGACATATAGGCTATGCAATCTTTAGTTATAATATGAAAAGAAATGAAGTTATTGTTTCTAAGACTAATCAACGTCCTACACTAGAAAATGGCATTGTCCTCGAAGTACTGAGGGCCTACCCAACTTTAAGAATGAGAATCCAAGCCTTCCTTCAAAATTCATCACAAGCCTTTAATGACCGGAACCTAAAATATTGGGGAAAACGGATGAAAAAATGGGGTTAGCACATCATTTGTGCTAACTATGAGACCATGTGCACACACAACTTAGATCATGCCAAATACGGACATTTCAATAAATTATGCAATATACCTTGAAAATCCTTATGCAAATTCAATAAACAATACCAATCAATAAGGCATATTAATTAAGTCAATACCATGTATATGACAAGACCAACCATACTAATTTCATTCAAACCAACATGCATATAAACACAATTTAACACATAGTCTAGGAAACTCTAACATAAATTCATAACATCAACAAGCATGGATAAGAGTTAATGACATCATAACCAAAGCAAGACTATTATTGAAGGACCCTCAAAAAGTATAATAGTGCAATGACTAAGAAAAGAACAATATGTTACTCAATAAAGTAAACCCATAAGAACCATAACTAATGTGGAACATCACATAGCATATTGTTAATAGTGCATGGCATCATACTTTTTCAATAGAGATCAAACCACAAGTTCATAAGTGTAACAAACATCATGTAATAACATTAACATGTAATATCATCATATACATATCATTTACATTTATAACCATATACATATATAAGAAGATTCTCCTATGACATCCCTCAAGGCTAACTAGTGCAATGTATGGGTAAAGTCCTATACCCCTACCTAGACTAAGCTAAACCCGTTAAGTCATCCTAGTTAGAGTTCATTTCTTTGGTTTATCTTACCTTTTGGAAACATATTATATTAACCGACATAGACCAATTAGATCACGTGGAATCCGATAACGAAACCCTACACCGAAGGAAGGCGGACTATTTGCCACAGTAGTACTAAAACATGAACATAACATCTATTGTGGATCAACCAGCTAGTTTTCCTATGGGGGGCAACATAGTTCAAGAATAGGAGATGTAGTTGGCACCTTCTTTATGCTAAATAAATTATTGTCTCCAATCTCATGACTACATTTGTTATCTTCCCTTACCTATGTAGGAAGGGACACTCTGCACTCTAGTTTACTCGGTGCTAAGCAAAAGTCCCTTTTTGAATTGTCTATAATGCTTTTATTATTCATCATAGGTTAATGTAGGTCATAGGGTCTATCCCTTATATAATCATCATCCTAGATCGACAAGAATTGTGTGAGTAATTTGTTTTCATTACGATTCATACAGGTGCGGTTAGAACATTTACATAATCACATCATGATAAGGCACATTGGTAAAATATCAGCATCCTTATAATATTTACATCTTAGCCAAGAACTCACAATCTATAGTTAAAGACATTTGAATTCAACATCATATAAACCCTATCAATATTAACATAACGTATACTTCAACACATCATCATCACTTAATCACAAGTAATCATAATTGAAATAAAGAATAGATATCACAAGACTTGCCCAAATGTTCTTCATAATTCCATCATCAAGGTCTTACCATAAACCATCCAATTAAACCCAATAATGTTTTCATATAATAAAGAAAATAGAAACAAACATAATCATGAAGTCAATTGAATCGCTACGCAATAATTTATCAATAGTTTATACCCTAGAATTAGAGTCTTAGGTCAAGTGCATGATCTACTTCGTAACCTAGATCAATTAATATAGAACTAGCATAATTATATTACAATACATCAAAATATACTCATAATTGACATAATAACAGTATAAAATATCAACAAACATTAACAAAACCAATTGTATCAATACTATATAATTCAATTCAAGATCACAATCTAGGGTTAAGAGAAAAGGTCATTTTTCCACAAACTAGGCCAATGCATCAAAAATTATTACAATGTAACAATAATACATGTTAATCTACTTATTATATCTAAAAGGAATCATAACCATGGAAATAGACAAGATCAACTTTGTATTGGATGAAAACCTAGATATAACTAAACATTTTGAAATCAATTTGGAGGAACCCTTTGCTGAATGAGATCTTAAAGGTGAAAGAAACCTCATACCTCACTAATTCATGAAGTTTTATGGATAAACTTGATCCTTTGAAGCCCTAGAACCCTTCCTTTCTAAGTCTTCAATGGGGTTTCTTTCGGAGAGGGAAAGAAGATAGAAGGAAAAGCAATTTGGGTTTGAGAAATTATGAGGGTTAGTTAGTTTAATTAAGTTTTGGTCTTTATATACGTTGTTAGATAAAATAATTAGACCTCCCTCAACCCCTAATTAAATAACGAACCACCTAATTTATTAATTTGACTAACTTAAAAATGTGCAGAAAAACCAGTCTTGAAGGATGACTCCCGTACCCATGCCCCATTTTTTAATCGCGAACAAGGGACCAACCATCCTATTGGTACATCATTTTGGTCTGGGAGTTTTTAAAATGACCCTTTGGAAAAATAGACTAAGCGTTCATCTACAATTGATATTTATGCCCCGTCGATTGAACCACGCCACGTTGATGGCCTACGTAGGTAGACACTGCCTCTTGGTAGCTTTTAGCCACATCTACTAGGGTCCTCCTCAAGGGAACTTTGTTGGTCCTTGCGGAGCCGTACCCAGACGTTTCAACTATAAACTGACTCTAATGCATGTTAGACACCTTACCATAAAATTTTAATTTTTTTGTACTGTTAAAAACTTAGTCAAATAGGATAAGGCACGATAGAACCTCTTGAACTAGTTTCCGAACGTCAAGGATGTTCCTTGATGTTTTGTTTCTCAAAATTCCAAAATGATGCATATAGATTATAATTGACCTTAAAAATGTATTAAAACTCTTAGACTCTAATATTTGTCTATACATTAGGC
The DNA here is from genome assembly GCF_036512215.1 of Solanum lycopersicum. NCBI lineage: Eukaryota > Viridiplantae > Streptophyta > Magnoliopsida > Solanales > Solanaceae > Solanum > Solanum lycopersicum. Next base: position 29,039,676 of record NC_090805.1, read on the forward strand.
ATTAGAATTTAGGAGTATTACAATATGTCTGACTTGAGACATCATTAATGTTGTACATATGTTGTGATGTTTGGAGAGTGGCTTCATCAAAGTCATATTATAGCCAAAATGTAATTATTTTGATGAATGTACAGACACACTTCATGCATGACTATGAATAGGATAGATTCATAATGACTAAGTAAAGGTTAGATGTCATAGTGTTTTCACACACATATGATGTATGATTGTACGAACATGTGAAAGGACATTCTCACATGAATTAGGGTCTATGATGAAAGGACATTCTCATCTTAGAGCCATTTGAGAAATATGATGTATGAAGGAATAAACTCTAAAAGCCTTCTTTTTCAACTAATGAACTAAAGGCTTAAATATATTTAAAATTTGAGCTAGAGCCTAGCACTGAGTGAACATGACAAATGAGAGTGGGTACTTCATGTTAGTAAGTCTGGCCTCCCACAAGAGAACCTTCACGTATAAAATGTCCAGTTTCTCAACATAGATGTCTCATGATATGGAAACCTCCATGCTAACAAGTTAAGATTTTCTACAAGCAATCTCCTTGTTCCATAACTACGAGCCCCCATAGTTTATAGCTTGTGGTTTCCACCTAGAAAACTATGTCTAATTTGTTACACCTTAAGAAAGTGTTAACACTCTCTTTTAAGTGTGAGAAGGAGAACACCGGATTCCATATAGCTCATATGGTCTATATAAGTTATGTCTAAAGTCACCCAAAATAAGAAGTCCACTAACATACGGGTTATGGACTTTAATCATAACTCCTTGAGGAGATTACATAGTCTAGGTAGGATTATGGCCCCTACCCATGCATTGCACAAGTTAACTTCAAGAAATAATAAAATTAGTATATGTATGAAAATAGGACTTATGTTATGTTATGTATGACATGTATGAATTCATTGTTAAGTTACATTGCTATGTTAAAACAAGAATTAGGTTTATGTGTGTGAATAACACCTATGGCTTCTAAATAGGTTTACTCAGTATATGTGCTAGTATGGGACTCCATGTGTACATTGCACAAGAAATTTTGTTAAGGAGTTGTGAAGGTGGTTTTCTTATTGTATATCTGAACTAAATGAGTTATTACTAAGGTTGTAGTAAACAAAAGAGTCCTTATATGATGATATGAAGTACGTTCCTTATGTATAGTTTTATATGAATGTTTTATGATTTGATAAGAATTTTATGTCTAGTCTTGGGTGACTCTTTAAGTACACTTGGTGGAATTTGTATGATGGGATGCTACCAAGACAATACACTAGTGTGTATAAAGGGTTGTCTTTTATGGTGATGCTTATTTGAAGCTTGTGTTTATGATGTGCTTAAGACTTGTGAATACATGTGTTTATATTTATGAAGCATATCTATGAAAGACTATTCATAGATGACCTCATGGTGATACATGGTACTAAGTACACTAGATGGTTACTTTGGATGTTAAGGAGTTAAGAAGAAAAGAACTTACAGTAATTGAAATGATCTTACATTGAAAAAAAGTAAGGTTACTTTAAAGTTGTCCTAAATGTGCTTTAAATAACGTATGGTTTTATGTGTTACTGTGAGTAGTATCCATGTTTATATGATGTACGTGAACTATATTGTGCTTAATGTGCCTATTTTCATGAAGTTTAGTAAAAAGACATGTTGCATAATTTCAAATGAAATATCCTCTTTCAATGCATATTATTTGATGATTTTCATACTTACTGCAATTTTGTACTAATACCATTCTTCTTCATCTTTTTTACAAAAAGTGAGGTGTTGATGGCTAGAGGATGCATCATAAGGGAAGAGCTTTGATAGATCTCCCATGTTTAAGTAAAGCAACCCTTATGATTCAAGGTTTGCCTATGTCAAGAAGTTTCTTTAAGATGATGTAATAGTTAGATTATATTTTATGTTGTTGGCAAAGAGACATAGAGTCTACCGATGCATCTATTATGTTATATATATATATATATATATATAGTAATGATTCTAGAATACAATATTCTATGAAATGTTTTAATTTTTTAGCTATTTTTATTACCATTATGCAATGAAAGATGTCTAAGGGCTTGTATAAGATCTCTAAGAGGTCAAGTACGATGTGTTACTTCTAGGCGGTGCTCTTCGGTCGTGTAAATAAAATAAGTAAACCACCCGCATAAACACTTCACAAGCTTACTTGTGCACTGTACACATGGAGTCCTATACACCCATATATACTGTCACATCCGTGGAATATACCTTAGAATTAACCAGTGTCATCGTCCTCAAATAGGGATAAGACTAACCTCTTCGCACTCGTCATTACATTTCATAGCTTTTTTTTAGAAAATTTAAAACTTGTAGCTACATCTACTTCATGAGGTTTACTTAGACCTCTTTCTTACACGTAAAATATTTATAACTAGTATACATAGACTCCTCGTATAATATGATGACATAGCCTTATAGTTTTATGCCACATATAGACAACATACATGATATAGTCTTAATAAGGATATTTCATATTAAACAATCTAAATTGAATACAACCATACGAGAATATCCCTCACACTAATGTAAAAGTGCCACGTAGGGCTTACAACAATGTCTTTAAACAACATTAGTGAAATGAGTGGCTTTAGACTATAACTATGTTACATAGGTTGAGTTACATAAAGCATTATCCTCGGAACATGAGGACATACCCACACTTGGATTAATGATCACAGGCTTGTTTAAAAGTTTTCATAAACCCTTCAACGATCAAAACCTAAAATGTTAAGGAAAAGGGAGAAATGGGGTTAGCACATCACTTGTGATAAGTGTGGAATAATATGCACACACAAAATAGAAATCATGCTAAAAAGGACGTCTACTAAAACCATGCCAAGTTTCTTATATAATAAAGAACACATAGGACAATACATATTCATTAAGACAATAACATATTCAAGACAAGACCATCTCTGGCTCTGCTAAGGTTCCTGCACCCGCCACCGCTACAGCGTCGGCCTTGTCTGATGAGGCTGACAGTTCAGACTCTACATCCAGCTCACCATCTCAGGTCCCCACCCCAGCCACTGACCAGCCCAACCGGTGGTGTGTCGACGGGCAGTTTAAAATCTACTCCAACGCCATGTTCCTGACTGATAAAGGACTGATGACTCGAACACTCACTTTGGAGCGGCGGGTACTTACAGGGAGTCTCCCGATGATGCCTGAGATCCACAACCTCTTCATTAGGCATCGCTTTGAGTGGACAACACGTCCGTTGGGATGATACAACGAAGAAATGGTCCGAGAGTTCTACGCATCCTACGTAGCAACTCTCCGATCCCAGATCGATAGGCGGGCTGCCCCCGCTAAACAGGCCCCACTGGAGCAGGACCGAGTCTGGGGCGTCCAGGTTGACATTTCCCTGCCAACCAATCAGCCGGTTTCTAAACGGCAAAAGTGCTGATTCTACTCGGACCCCCCTCACTGCCGAGTTTGACTACCGCTGGCAGATAGTAAAGGATGACCAGTTCTTGCGCGAGCCATCACTGAGAGAGACAACCAAGAGGTGGATGGACCTGCACCTGTCAGTAGATGGAGAGGGTGCTGATTGGGTGACTGAGCCGAAGGGGAACATCAAGAAGTCCAACCTCACGTTCACACAAAGTTCTTGTGGCTGCTTGTCCGTCACTGCCTTTCCCCCACAGTTGCTGATAATATCGTTACCTGGGATCGAGCAGTGTTGATGGCGGTGATGATAGACGGATTCGAGGTGGACTTTGCATGGCTTCTCTAGACAGTCATGTACGAGAGGGAATTCAAGGTCACTACTACCTACCCTTTCCCGTGCATGATCTTTGCCCTTTGCAGGTCCGCAGGTGTGCCCATATGGCACGTAGATCAGCTTAAGACCCCGCAGGGCACTGTTGACGTCGTCCTCATCGGAGACGAGGCAAATGAGTTGGCTCCACGTAGAGGGCCTCGTCTAGAGCTGCCCCCACTTTCTGATGATCTTGCTGATACGGTAGCTCAGGCCCGCACATCTACACAGGCGTCCACTGATACTACCCCGATCGAGTCTATCTCGGGTAGTAGCACAGCCCCGAGCTCCTTTCGCACAGCCCCTCTAATGGCACTGGTCCCTCTTGCAAGGGTCCAAAAACTAAAGGCACAAATGGACAATCTTCTGCATCATATCCAGCCGTGGATGCAGAAGTTGATTACTGAGTTCGAAGAGCGTCTATAGAGGAAAATGATGCAGTTTACAGAGCGGAAGATCGTTGAGGTTAACTAGCGCCTAGACGCCTTTGAGTTGAGAGTGCTAGTCCGACCAGCCCCTCTGGTGGATGTGTCGACTCTTCAGGCTGCAGTCGACAGTCTTCGTGCAGATATCGACACGATCTTAGAGGCTAGGGTGCCAGAGTCTGAGGCCCCTTCTGTGGAGCCTGCTGAGGACACCGTGTTGGCGGCCCTTTTTTCTACTATTGACATTCCACCACCTCCCCCTCGAGAGAGTGTCAAGAGGCGTAGGGGTCGATCAGAGGACGAGGAGCGAGCACGGAAGAAGGAGCACCGAGATATGGAGGCTACGAGGAGAGCCTCCCTTGCTGAGGAGGAGGCGCACCGAATGAGAGCATTTGAGTTAGCGGCTGGGGCGTCTAGCTCCTGCACTGTGGAGATAGCAGGAGGCACTATTGATGGTGCGGTTGTTGCTGAGGACACCACTGAGGGTGTCCAGATTGCAGAGGACGTGGGTTCCAGGGAACCGAACCCACTGCGCCATTGGTTTCCTTCACCTACCACTCTAGTATTTACATTTTTATGCATTGGGGACAATTGCATGTTTTTTTATTGGGGGTGGGGTAAATCGATAGTGAGTTTTAGGGTGAAGTCAGAGTAGCCCAATTCACTATTCTCTTTTGGGGTTTTCTTGCCTGTGTTCTTTTCCCCCAAAAGACTGATTACTTTTTCTGTTGAACCAGCATGTTTATATCTTTTGTACATAGTTTAATTCTGGAGCATGATGACTAAAATGATATCTTGATAAACTGAAAAATAATGCATGACTAGGCATAGTAACTGATAATTGTGTGGCTCTAAGCATGAAATAGAGTTACACCATTGCATTACCCTAAGTCTTAAATTCGAACTAGGTGTCTGATAAATTGGTATAGTGATGAGATGTCAAGTGAGTGTGAGGAAATTTGAATAGTCCACTATTGGTACTGAGCTAGAACTTGCTTGGTTAGTCCTGCTAAAATTAAGCTGTAATAGACAATTAGGGAAGAATCACAGGCCCTTATTCAATATAGCCCATTTCTATCCTAAATAAAAGAAACCAAATGAAATTTATCCTTCTTTGATTCAAATAATCTGAGCTTAAGATTAGACCTTTCTTTTTCACCCCAACTGATCTTTTCTGGGAACAATGTGTTGGCTCTGGTCCCTCCTTGGACATGTGCACCTCAGATTATGCCAAAAGCATAAGTTTAGGGTGGCTAATGCATAAACAACCTTCGTTATGGCCCTGACCCAACTTTGGGTATTGTGTACCTTGACTCATGGCAAAGCCATGAGTTGAGGGTGGCTACTATGAGGAATGCTCTAAAAAGTGGGGTTGAAAGAACAAAAAGAGAGAAAGAACAAAAGTAAAGTGGCTGAAGAATTAGATGAAAAGAAAAGTAAAGAAAAATAAAAATACACAAGAAATACAAGCAAGAAAAGAAGAGTCACTTACACAAATGAAGAAAGAAGAGAAAACAGTAAGGTTAAAGAATATGAGAAACTGGGCAAGATAAAATGAGAGACAGTGGAAGTTTTAGCCGATATGTCAAGGAGCACAAAAAAACACTAAAGTATACAAAAATATACCTTACCTGACCCCGAGCCTATGTTACTAGCTAAAAAAGTCCTATCGTGATCCTAAGGGTTGTATAGCAAACTTAAGGCAGTGAAAATAAGGAAAAGCTTATGGTAAAAGGTATGAATGAGTGTGACTTTGTTCTGAGAGTGAGTGTTGAAACGTAATCCTTATACTCAAACTGAAATCATTGTGTGAAAAAGGAGGATTTTGTTTCAAAGTGAGGACACTAGTTGCAATACCAGAATTGTTAGAACCTCAATGAAAAATTGAAGAGGATAGGTGTTAGTGAATGGTGAGTCTGTGTCATGTTCTGATCCAACAAAATTCAAGCCTAATAGTGATAGCATGCATAGATTTGATGAGATTAATCAGGATTGATAACCAAATTATTGCAAAGGATAAAACATGAATACTATTATACAAAGATTGTGTAGTGAGTCATAGTGCGTTGCTTGAGGACAAACAATGAATTTAAGTTGAGGGTGTTGATATACCGTGGTTTTATGGTATTATTAATACTTTTTCCTTGAGTTTAGTGTGTCCAAAAGCCTTTTTGTGCTAATTTTTATATAAGTTTCTCTTTGTTTTGCAGGAAATCTGTCCAAAGCTGAATGCGGAGATTTTGAGCGAAGAAATGCAGAAGAGGCCACCTACGGAGCTTATGACGGTTCGTCATGCTTGTGACGGTTCGTAGGTGGCAGCGTAGTGCAGCTGCTGAAGGAAGATGGGGAATTCTGACCAAGTGTGGGATTACGAAGCTTGTGACGGTCCGTCGTGGCTAGGAAGGTCCGTCCTGCAGGTTCGTCGTGAAGTTCAGAGAAGTGATCATAGTACCCAGATTCCAAGAGTTGAAGTGTTTTAGAACGAAGACCCTCGACGGAACGTTGTGCCTATGACGGTTCGTCATACTTGCCGTCGAGGGTAATGAAGAAGAGTAGTTGAAGAAATTGCATAAGTATGGGACGATGGAGTCCATGACGGTCCGTCGTAACCATGACGGTCCGTCGTGCCCATGACGGTCCGCCGCGAGGTCCGTCGACCCAGCCGCGTTTTGGCAGATTTCCAGCAAACAGAGTCCTTGTTTAATTAGGTTTTTTTATTTTTTATAAATAGTTTGAAAAACCTCGTTTTTGAGGTTAGAAACCATATAGTTAGACTCTATGAGATTAGACATCAGATTTTCAGACTTTGTGTATTACTGTTGGATTTTGAGATTCTAGTAAGTGATTTTTGGATATTAATCAAGCAAACTTTTGGATTTTAATATTTCTCATTGAAGTAAGTACATGAATTCTTATATACAATCTTTGAATATTGTGTTTATGGCTATGAGTAACTTAACTCCATAACTAGGGTTGTGGGAACCATAGGCAAATAATGAGATAAACTCTAACTAAAATAACAATTCTATAATAGTGTCTTGCATGTATTAATAATTCTTTCGCTTAGAAGTCTTTTTAACGGATGGGCAACGTTAGAAATCGCCTTAATGCTACTTGCCGGACCAAGGAGGTAGATAATAGGAAAAGAATTATTAACATAGATTTAGTGTAGACTATCTAATAGGCTAGTATTGATTGGTACGAGGTAATAACTTATCAAATATCGAATACGATTCTTAATATGAGGTAAGGATAAGGGTTAGGATAGCATCACACGTAGCCGGACCAAGGTGCGGAGTGAGATTTTCTGGATGCCGGACCAAGGATTTAGAAATACATAACTTATCACTTTGCATGCAAGATACTAGGAAAGAATTGTTATAGTTAGAATTATCATGTTATGAACCTGTGGGGAACACGTAAATCCTAGTTACTTTGATTTATTGATTAAAATCCAACTGTCAAAGCTGTTAATTGTCTCTTTCAAGTTCATTATTTATTTTCACTCATTTAGAAATAAAAACCCCCTTTATTGTTTTTACTTTCCAAGGAAGTCATTGACCAAATAATAGTAATAACAGGTTGAAGGTAAGTCTAGACTATTTTCCTCGTGGGAACGATCCCAACCTCACTAGTTGGGTTATTTACTTGACACGACCGCTTTACTTCTTATTTGAGAAGTAAGTTTGAGCGTATCACTAATCAAAGTAAGAGGGTCCTGATTTACATGTTTGGACCGCTTGGAAATCGACCCTTGGAGAGTGTCAATATAGGAAGAATAGAACTCCCACACAATCTCGTCAATTTATGTACCAAGGTCCCACGCCATCCACTTGCATTTGTGGAGGTATAACAACTAGTGTACCTATGGCACTGTATGAAAGCTCTATGTGAGGACTCTACGCTCTCCAGTGATCAGTCGGGACATTATCTGCCTATCATTAAGCATCTTGGAATCTCGATAGATTTTCTATTGACCATAGAGATACCATTTATTTGGCTTCCTGAAGAATGGAGGAGGATTATCTGTTTTTTGTGTTGGTGCTGATTCTGAGGTACTAGCATCATCAGACGAGGATTCTTAATCATGGTTCCCCGATCCTGTGGCTCCTTTAGAACTGGAGCTTGTAGGATGGGACAATACGGACCTTGAAAAATAGTAAGACCAAGAGCCTAGTATAGCGTCCATCTCGGATCCAATTATGGAACCACCCTCAGAACTAGAAATAGCCCTAGTTAGTGACCCGTTCAGTGTGTGCTCCTCATCAAACTAGTAGGAAGTTACTATATCAGTGTTCACCTTCTGGGGAGCCCCTAGTGATCTGTGATGTAGTGGATGATGCCTTTATGCCCGGAGAAATGTAGGCTGAGTCCCCCTAATATGTGCATTCCTCGATCAAGCGGAGAGTGTGGGTGGTTGACTTGGATTTTCCCCTTTTTGTGTATACCACTTGCCTCTTGGGTGACATAGTACCTATGTAAAATTTATTAGTACCAAAACAACCTAAAAAGACACTCGAAATAATTTTAGAACGACGAGTGAACAAAAAGTAAAAAAAGAAAACAAATTATGATTAGTTGCTTCAATTTTAATTGACGGTCCGTACACTTATCTTCAATACATGGAATCCTTCCGTAGATCAGAGGGCTATCAGTATTGGTCTCTAAAACAATGAAAGGGTGTATATAATGGTGTTTTGGTAGACGGTCTGCTGTTGGAGTCGCATGGATGAGGCCTGTGTTAGATCGCATACCTTTTTTTAAATCAAAGTCCTGTTTTTGTGATCATTTTCCACATTCTCCTAGTCTACTCATGCATTTCAACATATCCTATGCTAGTTCTTCATTCTTAGGGTTCCAATTCATCAATGTTTACGAGTATTTCTTACAAACTAAGAAACCCTAGGTCGGAACTTACATTTAGACTTAAGCACACATTTTACAGGTAATAGAGTTAGACACAATTACTTTTGATCATACCAAGGGTGTTCACAATTTTAATTCTAGTGTGCTTTTTTTAGTAACCCACCCCCATGGTTAATATCCTACTCCCGACTTCCTATATTCAATCTAAGAATCAAAATTTAAAGTTAGGGGAAATCCTATTACCTTAAAAGCAAACGAGGAGTGGTATAATTGTGTGACGGCACTATGATTCACTACCATAAAATCTTTCTACGCGCACCAAACTTGTACACCAAACTTGTGAAATAAGATGGGGGAGAGTTTGGTATAGTGGAAGTTAGGATTTAGGGGAATGGGATTTGGATGGTTTATGGGAGTTGATGAGTGATTTAGGGGAGTTGGAATGAGGAGAAACGATTTTGAGGTAAAAACCAGAAGTTGGAAATGAAGTTGAATGATATGATTTTTAAATAAGAGAGTTCGGTTGTGTCAGCAGGTTGAAAGTTAGGATCCACGAAATCCTGTTGATCGTTCGTGGATCGATTGAAGGTCCATACATGAGGACTGTCTATCACTATTTGACTAGGTAAAATTAAAGACTTAATGATATCTAGGACGCCATTAATGGTTCGTCTATTGGTTGACAGTCCATCTATGGGATCCATAGACTTCCGTACAAGACCATTTTCTGCAGATCTTTAATTTGAGCTTTTGTACTTGTCACAACAATCAGGCCATTATTTTTTGATTTTTTGTACACTTTTTAGGCATGAACCTTATGTTTTATCTTTCAAACACTAAACCCAAACATGAATAACCACTAATTTTGTATAACAAATAAAATAAACACAAGAAAACTACTTGATCAGAATTATAAACCTATGGTTGGATAGATTTTACACCTTGGGTTGCCTCCGAAGTATCTCTCGATTTAACGTCGTAGCATGATGCAGCCCTCTTGATTACTCAAAGTTTATCAAGATAATAGGCTTCAATAACTTGTTGCACACTTTTCGCATTTCCCAGAAAAAGCTTGATCATCTGTCTATTCACCTTGAATCTTGCTATTTCACTATTCTAAAGATCAACCACTCCTTGCAGGAACACTTTCTTGAGTAAAAATGGTCCGGACCACTTGGACGTGAGCTTTTTTGGAAATAAATGCAACTTAGAGTTGAATAGAAGTACAAGATCTTCAACTCCAAACTCTCGCTTTTAAATTCTTTGATCATGGTACTTGTTCATCTTCCCTTTATAAAAGGATGCACTTTTATAGGCTTTTAGGCCAAACTCATCGATCAAGTTCAAGTATTCAGTCTTTGATTTATTGAGGCGCCCTAATCCAAGTTAAGCTTCTTCGTTGCCCACATTTCTTTATGCTCTAGCTCCACCGACAAATAAAAAGACTTCCCATATACTAGTTGGTATGGAGACATACCTATGGGAGTCTTGTATGTGGGTGCGGTAGTCTTATAGAGAATCATCAAGATTCCTTGACCAATCTGTTTTGTTGGCATTCATAGTCTTTGCCAAGATTTGCTTAATCTCTCTGTTGGACACTTAGACATGCTCACTAGTCTATGGATGGTAAAAAGTAGCTATATTGTGGTGGACACCATACTTATAATGCAATGTTTTAAGAAAATCATTGCACAAGTGGGAACCTTTATCAACGATAATTGCCCTTGGGGTGCCAAATTGGGATAATATATTTTCCTTAAAGAATGCGATGATGCTCTGACCTTCATTGTTGGCGAGTGCAATTGCTTCCACCCACTTCGATTCATAATCAAACACATCAAAAATATATTCCATCCCATATGAACTCACAAATAGACAAATACATCAAATAACTAGATTACCGTGATCGAATTTATCGGAAGCTCTTGCCTATTTGAAATCCCACCCTTTGTTTGGCAACAGTCACAAGACATGGAAAAATCAGGAGAGTCTTGGTACATGGTTGTCCAATAGTATCCACAATGCGAACATTTGTGCGCAGTCCAAACAACACTATGACGCCCACCAACAGATGATGAATTACATGCCTCAAGAACACTCAACATATAAACCTTGGGCACACATAGAAGAATAATCCCATAAGCGCAACTACAATACAAGTGTGGCTCATATAAAAAAATTGGTTACATAATGAACGAACTTCTTCCTTTGGTGAGACGACAGATCCATGTGTACCACATCACTTGACAAAAAGTAGCAAACTCGGCAAACTAAGAAATGAGGTCATGGGAAGTGGGCAATACCTTTTCATATGGAAACATATCATTTATCTTATGATTGTCACCAAGCTCGAGTAAAGATTCATCCTCCAATCTAAACAAGTGATCCATGAGTTGGTTCTCTGTACTTTTGTGGTCTTTCACCACAAAATCGACTTCTTGTAACAACAACACCGATCTAATGAGTCATGGTTTTGCCTCTTGTTTGGCCATGAAATACCTCAACATTGAATGGTCCGTGTGCATGACCGCAGTCCCAAGCAAATAAGAGCGAAATTTCTCGAACACAAATACCACGACGAGAAACTACTGCTCTATAACTTTGTAAATATATTGGGGTTCATCTAAATATTTGTTTGCAGTAAATACGTTTATGTATCTTGTAATGCCTTTGCCCCAATACCACGCCAAACGCCACCCTACTAGCATTACACATGACTTCAAACGGTTTCCCCCAATTTGGGACAATAATGAAAGCGACAGAGACCAACTTCTTCTTCAACTCTGAAAATGCTATTAGACAAGCAACATCAAAGTCAAATTTACAGATTCCACAAAGGATCTGCGATTTTAGAAAAACCTTTGATGAAGATCTGATAGAAACCTGTATTCCCTAGAAAACATCTCACACCTTTTACTCGAGAAAGGTGGAGGAAGCATTTTTATTGCCTTCAGTTTACCCTTATCCACCTCAATACCTTTCTAGAAATCCGGTGTCCCAACAGTATGCGCTCTTTTACCAAAAGAGTGATACTTCTCCCAATTTAGCACTAAATTGCTATATTCACACCTTTTCAGTATACCTCTGTGAGATTGTCCTAGCATTTATCAAAAGCGTCACCACCCACTAAGAAATCATCTATGAACACCTCAAAAGTGTTCTTAACCATGTAAGGAACAATCAACGTCATGCAACATTGAAAGGTTGCTGGAGCATTGCACAACCCAAATGCAAATTTTTAAACGCATAGGTCCGATACGGGCAATTTAAAGTAGTTACTGTGGGTCTTCTAGGACTATATATACCTGACTGTTGCCCGAATAACCATCAAGGAAAAAACACCATCACTTATCTTCAAGTCTATCCAACATCTTATCCCTGAAGGGCATAGGGAAATGGTCCTTCTTTGTCAAAGCATTCAACTTTCGACAATCCATACTTTACATCCCATCACCGGTCTTATTGGCACAAGCTTGTTTCTTTCATTTGGGACCACAATAATCCAATTGTTCCTACGCACTCATTGAATAGGGCATACCCGACTACACTGTGCAATGGGATATATGACTCCACCATGAAACCATTTAATAATCTCCTTCTTACTACCTCTTTCATAGGCAAATTTAATATTCTCTAATATTCGATATGCAGCTTATGATCCTTTATGAGCTGAATTTTGTGAGAATAAATAGCGGGGGTGATTTTGATAATATCTAGAATAGTCCACCCAATAGATCATTTTAACCACTTTAGTACTACTACCAAATACTAAACTTGTCGACCCTTAATATCTTCCATAATAATTACAAGGAGTGTCTCATCCATACCTAATAATTTATACCTCCAATGTGGGGGTGGGGCCTTAAGTTCCAATTTAGGTGTCTCTTTCACAAAATGTCCCCGTGGTGGAGTCTCATGATTTTTCATATCCAAGTCCATATTCTTAGACTTATGATGATATACACACCTATCAAGTGCATCCACCAACTCGTCATACCCTTCGATGAAATAACTCTCAAAGTTCATTATCACTGCTACTAATGTAAGACCCCGAAAATGACCTAGGTTAACTAGATCCTAATATTTTTTTCATAATGGTCTAAGGTAATAAATATGTCTAATATTTGGTATAGATTAAGTATCTAAAGTACTAGGTGTGTTGGAAGTCAAACATCAAGGGACAACTAAGACGTTCGACGACTAAGTAACCTAAATGTCTCATATGTGGTTCTATGTTCTTATGTTTGTTTCATGATGTTTTAAGGTTCTTAATTCAGTGAATACAGCATGTATAGGATGTTTTTCATGTTTCGTGAAGTTTGGTGGCCAAACGACCAAGAATGTCCATGACGTTCGAAAGATATGCCTTAAAGTGACCTTTTACGTCTAGGCGTGTTTCATCAAGTATTTTGTCCATTTCATATGAAATTCATGTGAGAGGTGTTAAAATTATAGAAAATCGTAATTGGGTTGGAAACATCCGTGAAATTATCCCCAAGGACCATCTAAGGGTTATTGAGAAAGGACCCAAAATGTTGCTAAAACAGTCCCTGGCAGGCCTAGATGACAGAGCAATCGATGGCTCGTACACTTGTTGACGCCTCGTCGAAGGGTGCCGTCGTGGAGGACTTAGCCATGGTTGAAGAGGGAAGCCTTGAAAGGCTACTTTAACCGCCGACAGTGGCCAGTGACGGCCCGTCGTGGTGGTGATGCCCCATCAAGGGCAGGCATTGAGCAACTTGTCCTCCTGCGCAAGCTGCTGCCAAGTTAGGGGTGAATTGGTAAAATCACCCCACTTCTAAATTAAGTCAGTGGAAATTTATTAAGGGTATTTTGGGTATTTTAATTAAGTATATAAAGAGTAAACACGTAAAGACTTCATTCTTCATAATTGAAAACCCAAAACTCTTAGAAAAATCCCGAAGACTCCATTGAAGTCCAAATTGAACAAGCATATTGGTGTGGGGGTTTTGAGGGGAAATTCTTCATCAAAGTGAAGAATTATCATCCTTGAGGTATGGCTTTTGATACTTCAAACTTGTTTCATCAAGGAGCCCAACTCTCAATATGTTTTTCAAAGTTTTCAAAAAGTGAATTGTCCAATTTTGCGATTCTACCATGGGTTGGTGCATAAATGATTTCTAAACATTTAATTATGATTTATTTGATATTGTATTGATGATTTCACTACAAAATTACCTATGAACCCATGTAAATTGATAAACCCTTGTTTTGACTACTTATTGGGTTACTTGATATGAAGATATTATTGTTGAGTTGTTATTTATTTCCTTATGGGCTTTCTAATGATATAAGAAGTGTATTCTATTTATATCTTGTAACAACCCTAAAAATGGATATGCTAAATAATGCTTAATGTGTCAAGAATGCCAACGATTAGATCGGGTTCACACGGATTGATGCGGGTAGAACTAGACCTCAGAACCATTTCTACATCCAAGACAACTAACTTAGGGATTTAGTTGAGCTAGTAAAGGTTGTGTCCAACCAAGTAGGTCTCTCGAATACAAAGATTTACTTGAAGGAGTCTTTACCGGACTTAAAAAGGAAAAATCTTAGGATTGGAGGGTCTAGTGGTAAAATGATCTTTTTCTAGGCTAAGGGTAGTATCTTAATTACCCTAAATATATAATTAATTATTTAATTGATAATGTGGAGGGGCATTTTGGGGAGATAGGGCAAAAATTGGGCTCTTGAACCGAAGTCTTGCTCTACCGGGTTCGAACCTAGGTGGAAGCAGTTAATAAATTGTTTTTAATTTAAGTTGGTAAATTAATGTAATTAATTTATATTTTTAATTAAAAACTGATTTAAAATAAAACAAAATCAGAATTTTAATTATAAAATAAAACCTTCTTTGACGAAGTCCTAAACTAGACTCCGAAGCCTAAGAAGACTCTTCTCTCACACGCTCATCTCCATCTCTCACGTCTCTATCACTCTCACTCACGTTATTCTCTGCCAAATAACGTACAAAAACAGTAGGTAAAAAAATATCTTCACACTTGAAGAACTCACAATGAAAATTATTAACAAACAAATAATCAAACACGTTAGGCAAATAGAGGGTTTTCCCGTCAAGTTGGTGTTGAAGCTCATTGATTTGGAATTATTTTTGGAGGGATTCTTGGGGTAATAATTCAAGGTTGGAACATAAAAAAGGTATAGATTATCTTATCACTTGGTCCCTTTTGCGAAGAGACCCCTTGAGATTCAAAATATTCATTCTGAAAACTAGGATTGTTCCCCGTTTCATATCCTAGTCACTAACTCCCATTGAATCATAGGTTGGTTATTTTTCTGGTAAAAAGCTAGGGATGAAACGTGTTTTCCTGATGATTATGTGTTTATATGTATGTTTAGAATTGTGTGACTTATATTTGTGTTTTCGAAAATGTTACTACGTGTGTAGGTGTGTGTTGCCATGGCGATTGTTCATGGTTTAGGATTTGAAATGACATGATAGTTTTTTATATTTTATGTACACATGTTGATGTAAATGTGATGTTCATATGAGTTGAAATATGGCTGATTTGATGGACAATCTTTTGGCTAAACGAATCCATGAAAACGTACCTAAAATTTTCTAAATGCACTATGAAATTCCTAAGAACTAAGGTGTAACTCGATGAAAGGAAGCTGAAAAAAAAAACTTTCCAGCTTCTAGTGATGAATTTCGGTCAGCAAAGAGGGTTCAAAATCTTTTAAAAAATGAATTAAAATAAGTGAGGTCATGGAGGATTGAACCCGTGACCTCACCATGTTAAAAACCATGGAATTAAATAAGTAAAAAGTAATGTGATGAAGGGGATTCGACCCATAGTATTGGCTGGAAAATGTCACTTAAAAGAAAAAAAAATAAGAAATGAGAGGAGTAGGGTTCGAACCCACCACCTCTCAATCAGATTTAAGGAGGAGTAAAAGAAAAAATAATATGTGAGGCGTGGGAATTGAACCCACGACCTCCAGGCGGTGAAGGAGAGTAAAGAAAATGAAAGAAACAAAATGTGAGGCGTGGGAATCGAACCCACGACCTGTAGGCAGTAAAAGGAAAGTAAAGAAAATGAAAGAAAAGGACTGCGAGGCGTGGGAATAGAACCCACGACCTGTACGCACAGAAGGAGAGTCAAAGGAAATGAATGGAAAGAGATTTGAGGCATGGGAATCGAACCCATGATCTCCTAGGCAGATTTAAGGAGAAAAATTAAAAGAAACCAAAAGAGGGGCAGTGGGGGTTCGAACCCACAACCGCTCGGCCAAAAGAGAGAAATTTAAAGTCAATGAAACGATAAAGTAAATAAGGTTGTGGGGGTGCAATCCCACATCCTCTTAGTTCCATTAAGCGAAAAATAAAGCAAGATATTAAGGGAAAAATAAAATGAAGGCATTGGGGTTCGAACTTGGGTCCCACAGCCGTATGGATCAAACAAAAATGAATTAAAAAAAATGTAAGTATTGTACAAGATATTTGAAAACCGGGTTCCCTTGCCCAAATTCATATTGATACATAAGTCATACGCGAATTAAATGTTCAAGAATAATGTCACCTACTTAGATTGAAATTGAGATCTTGGCATACATACAAGCTACATAATTCTTGTACCAGATAATCTTAGGAAGATATGAGTCACTTAACAAAATATGAATGAAGCCTTATGGCTTGTATGTATAGACCCACAAGTCTAGACTATGTTTAGAAATAAGTGAACCTAAGATGTATGAAATGAAATGAACTAACCGTACAAGGGTTAAGTAGGAGGGTAAAACACACTAAATGGACAAGTTCATCCGCATACAATGAAATGATTATTATGTATTGAAATGATGAAACCCTAGAAGGGGAAAGTAAGAGTGTGAAACACACAAATGGTCAAATGCATTGGCATATGAGGAAATGAACATTAACATAAAATGGGTTGAGTAGTTATGAAGAGAAATTGTGCTAATGTTAATGAATGTGGTGACAACAAGATATGAGGCTAATGTAAATGATGAGAATAATCTCAAATGATCCTAAGTGAATGTTACAAAAATGTACTCACCTATGAGAATTGTAAAATTAATATAGAGACTAGTCTCTATGAAAACTCTAATGAAAGTATTTTGATTAACACACTTAATACTAATTATGAGAAGAGAAATCATTCATTGAGCTATGATGTCCTCATACTAGAAGCCAGCTTCCATGACGTATGAGTTTCATGTAATTGAACTCTATACTGAGCACCGATAGACTAGCTATGAGTGGTGATGCCTTCTTTAATAAAGGGAGGAGGTTCACGTAACTCTCATGAGATGAGACTGTCCGGCATGCAGGGTATGAGTCTCCTTATATCTCCTATTTTTCGAACCTATACTACCAATATAGAGATCTGGTGGGGTTCAATTCTCATGTACGCTAGCATGTTTTGGGTCACTTTGGCCGGTGATTCCACCTCTTTTAGGTGGTGGGTTTCATGACACTTGATATCATTATTCTCAAATGATAGATGTTTCTAAAGTTAAAGTTCCCCATGAATGAATGAGGCCAGCCTCAAATGAAGACCATAATGAAATGAATGATACTGAAGGTGTTAGGATAGGATAATAAAGAGGTGAGTTAGATTCAAGTAATGACATTAGGTTATTCTTGGTCATTGCACAACGAAAACGATGAAAGTCTTAAACTACATCCTAGGTATATCTGATGTTTACACTGGCCCATTAATGAAATGAACTAAAGTACATATGAATGAACAAAGTAGACTCTGTATTTGCTAAAGCAGACTCCCTACTTGAGGTTCCATATGTTGAGCCATAATTTTTGGGAAGTCTTAATGTCAAGTCTATAATTCCAAGGTCTCAGGGCATAAGAATGAATGATATGAACAACGTTATGTATTGGAATTATGATATATGCTATGTGTACGCTGTTGTTTGTTGTGTGCAAAATGTTAAGTATGATGATGCACGTTACTCTCATGGCATAACTTTCCTAATCCAAATTCGGAAAGCTCTTACACTTTCCTAATCCAAATTTTGAAAGTTTCCTTTCTTTCCTAATCTCAATTTGGCAAGTCCACTGACTTAACCTGCTATAATCATCTTGTTAGGAAAGAGCTATTCTTAGTCATGCATCTCCTCAGTGTGTGATTTCATATATCCATACTTAGTGCAGTGTGTACTAACCCTATACAACTCTAAACTTTTAGTGTAGGCACATGTGAACACTAGAGCTACAGGATCAACATTGCAGTTATTTGGACGTCGAGCATTAATACGGATATAGTAGGCCCTCACGATTTCAAGGATGCTTTCCCATTTATATTCTAGCTTAGTTTTAGGATTGAGATAGTGGAGTATGTTCCACTTGCATTGCTTTCCCATTTTTGTTCAGACATTGTATTGGTGTAATTTTGGCAAGTACATCTTTATCGTTATAATAAATTGTTTCTTTCATTTGATGATCTTATTGTTAGATGGTTGATGGTTAACAATTACTTATGTAGTAGAATTATTAGTAAGAATGTTAAGAAACAAAAAGTTTTAAATTTTCTGCTAAAAGTAACCTAGATGAAGTATTAATGGAGTATTTAGGCTTGTCAGCGAGCTATGAGAGGTCAGCGACGCCGATCTCATCTAGGGTCTTGATTCCGTTCGTGACAAAGTTTGTGTCAGAGCGCTAGGTTAAATTCTGAGGATAATAAGCTCACATCAACCACATCGAGTAGTTTTTAAATCATGGTAGTGAAGTGAACTACTATCCTGGATTACAGACTGCATGATGCGTAGGAAAATTCCCCTTTATCTAATGTTATCATGCCTTCTCTAATGTCGGATTTATTGGTGTTAAGAGAGTATCTAACATCAACTCATGAAGTTTTCAAAATATGAATATAAGGAGAAAAGCAGGTAGAGAGATTGGAGGAGCGGCTACTAGGGAATTCAACTTTCTCCCAAGGCTCTAGCTGCTGGAATAAGATGCATGTTAACTTGATACGCTTAAACTTACTTCTCAAATAAGAAGTAAAGAGGTCGTATCAAGTAAAGAACCCAACTAATGAGGTTGGGATCGTTGCCACAAGGAAAATAGTTTAGACTCAACTTTAATCTATTATTACTATCATTTAGTCAATCATTTTCTTAGAAAACAAAAGACAATAAAAGGGGTTTTTATTTTTAAATTAATGAAAATAACTAGCTAAAATAAAGTTAACAACTAAAAGATTCAAATCTTAGAGTTTAATCAATTGATAAAAGTAACAAGGGTTTAAGTGTTCCCCACAGGTTCCTAACATTATAATTCTAACTATAACAATTCTTTCCTAGTTATGTATTTCTAAATACTTGGTCCGACATCTAGAAAATTTAACTCCGCACCTTGGTCCGGCTACGTGAGTTGCTATACTAACTGTTACCTTTCCTCATGTTAAGCATTGTATTCGATATTTGACTAAGTTATTACCTCGTACCAATCGACACTAACCTATTAGATAATATACAATAAATCTATGTTGATAATTCTTTTCCTATTATCTACTTCCTTGGTCAGGCAAGTAGCATTAAGGTGAGTTCTAACCTTGGCCATCAGTCAAAAAGACTTCTAAACGAAAGAATTATCAATATATGCAATACACTATTCTGGAATTATTATTTTAGTTATATTTTACCTCATTATTCACCCATGGTTCCCACAACCCTACTTATGGAGTTTAGTTACCCATAGTCAAAATCACAATGTTTATATATTTAATATAAGAATTCATGCACTTACTTTGATGAGAAAGAATAAAATCCAGAAATTAACTTGATTAATCAACAAAATCACCAACAATCAATTCCAGAAAAAGTGTAACAATAAAAAAGTCTAATATCGAAGAAATCTACTAACAAAGATTCTAACATAAAAGAGTCAAACTCCAAAAATGAGGGTTTTTTGAACTATTTATAAAAAACAAAAACCTAATACAAGAATGACTCTAATAACTTAAAATCTTTCAAAAACGCAGTTGGGTCGACGAACCTCGTGACGGACCGTCGTGGTTATGATGGGCCGTCATGGCCTCCGTTGTCCCATACATTATAAATTTTGCTGCTGCTCTCTTCATTACCCTCGACGGCAGGTATCACAGACCGTTCCAATCATGACTGTCCGTCGAAGGTCTCCGTTCCATAACACTTAAACTTCTTGGAAAATAGGTACTGGGACTACTCTATGACCATTGGGTAGAACTAGCAGGAGGGACCATCGTGTTTATGATGGTACGTCGTGGAGTTCCGTAATCCCACACTAAGGTCAGACTTCCCCATCTTCCTTCAACAGCTTCACTATGATGCCATCTACGGACCGTCATAAGCTCGATGGACCGTCATAAGCTTCGTAAATCGTCTCGTCTGCATTTCTCGCTCAAAAACTTCTGCGTTCGTCTTTGCATTGATTTCCTGTAAATAAAGAGTTACATAAAAATCAATACAAAAAGGCTTTTGGACACAAACTAAACTTAAGAAAAAAGCATGAAAAATACCGTGAAACCACGTTATATCATAACTCAGCTGAGTTGACAGATGGACAAGTAAGGAAAACTTTTGTATAGATGGACCAAGGTAGCACTCTATAAGATCAAGCTATTGGGTTTGATTGATGTGGAGAAGTTTGAATAAGCATCCTACCAACTAAAGGATGTAGCTCAATCCTTGTATAAGGGGTGTAAGGGTAGTAGAGCCTTAGGGTGGGGTCTTATTACTTGGGATCTTTTTAAGATGGCTTTTCTATGGCAGTTCTTTCCCAGATAAATGAAGGAGGCTAAGGTTGAGGAATTCATCAACCTTAAGCAGGGCTCGATGTCAGTCAGGTATTACTCCCTAAGGTTCGTAAGACTTTACAACCCAGGAGAGGCCACCTTGTTGGAAGTGTGGCATACTACATGGGGGAGAATGTATGATGGACTTTAACACTTGTTACAATTGTGGAAAACAAGGTCAGAAGATGAAGGATTGTCCAAATAGAAGAAGTCAAGAAAAATTGAAGGAGAGAGTTCAACCTAATGGTCCAAAAGAAGAGGCTCCAAGGAGGCAACAATCTTTCGTACTCAAGTCTAGGGGTGAAGGAGAAGGCACTTTTGGTAAAGTCTTGGGTGCGTAGCCTTGATTATTCTTTCATGTGTTTGACTGTTTATGGTGTTTATACACTAGTATGAGGTTATTATGTTTGAGTCATCATGTTGGTTGTTGATTTGTATGAGTTACATGTTTACTTATGTTGTATTCTTTTATGAGACAAGTTTTTGAAAGAGTCCCTTAGTCTATTGATGTCAAAATACTAGTAGGTTTCAAGGATGTGCACCATCATGTTAATATGTGAATCAGATATTGACCAATGGGGAGTATTGAATTAATTATATATGCATACATTCTATAGATGAATTACTTATAGTTAGTAAAGAGTAGTTACATTTGAGGATTAATATTCCTAAGGGGGGATAATGTAACAACCCTAAAAACTGATTTACTATGTAATGCTTAATGCGTCTAGAATGCCAACGATTAGACCGGGTTCACATGGATTGATGCTCGTAGAACCAGATCTCGGAACCATTTCTACATCCAAACCAACTAACTTGGGGAGTTAGTTGAGCAACGAAAGGTCGGGTCCAACCATGAAGGGCTCTCAAATACGAAGATTTACTTGAAGGAGTCTTTACCGGACATAGAAATGGGGGGGGGGGGTAAAATGGTCTTTTTGTAGGATAAGGGTAGTATCGTAATTATCATAAATATATAATTAATTATTTAATTAATAAGGTGGATGGACATTTTGGGGAGAGAGGTCCAAAATTGGGCTCTTGAAGTGAAGTCTTCCTCTACCCAAGTTAAAACCTAGGTGGAAGTAGTGAATTATATTGTTTTTAATTTAAGTTGGTAAATTAGTGTACTTAATTTATATTTATTAATTATTAGCTGATTTAAAATTAAAGTAAATCAGAATTTTAATAATTAAATAAAACCTTATTTGACTAAGTCCTAAACTAGACTCCTAAGCTAAGAAAACTCTTCTCTTTCACGCTCTTCTCCCTCTCTCACGTCTCTGTCACTCCCACTCACGTTATTCTCTGCCAAATAACATACAAAAATAGTATGTAAACAAATGTTCTTCACACTTGAAGAACTCACAACAAAAATTATAAACAAACAACTAATCAAACACGTTAGGCAAATAGAGTGTTTTCTTGTAACATTGGTGTTGAAGCTCTCTGATTTGGACTTTTGTTTGGAGGGGTTCTTGTGGAGCATGGTTTGAACGTCAAAAAGGTATGGGTTCTCTTCTCTCCGTTTCCCTTTACTAAGAGACCCCTTATGGTTCAGAATATTTATTCCGTAAAATAGGATTGTTCCCTGTTGCATATCCCTATCATTAACTCCCATTGAATCATAGGTTTGTTCTGTTTGCTAGTAAAAAAGTAGGGTTGAAACATGTTTTCTTGATGATTATGTGTTTCTTGATGTAAATGTGATGTTCATATGAGTTGAAATGTGGATGATTTGATGGATAATCTCTTGTCAAAATAAATCCATGAAAATGTACCTAAAATATTCTAAATGCACTACGAAATTCCCCTAAGAACTATGGTGTAACTTGATGAAAGGACACTGAAAAATAAAAACAAACTTTCAAGCTTCTAGTGATGAATTTCGGTTAGCAAAGAAGGTTCAAAATGTTTAAAAAATGAATTAAAAAAGTGAGGTCATGGAGGATTGAACCCGTGACCTCACCATGTTAAAAACCATGAAAATAAAAGAAGTAAAAAGAAATGTGATGAAGGGGATATAACCCATGGTATTGGCTGGAAAATGCAACTTAAAAGAAAAAAAAATAAGAAATGAGAGGAGTAGGGTTCGAACCCACCATCTCTAAATGAAACATAAGGAAGAGTAAAAGAAAAAAATAATATGTGAGGCGTGGGACTCGAACCCACGACCTCCAGGCGGTGAAGGAGAGTAAAGAAAATGAAAGAAAAGAAATGTGAGGCGTGGGAATCGAACCCATGACATCTAGGCAGTAAAAGGAGAGTAAAGAAAATGAAAAAAGAGAAATGTGAGGCGTGGGAATCGAACCCATGACCTCTAGGCAGTGAAGGAGAGTCAAAGGAAATGAACAGAAAGAGATGCGAGGCGTGTGAATCGAACCCACGACCTCCTAGGAAGATTTAAGGAGAAAAATTAAAAGAAACCAAAAGAGGGGCAGTGGGGGTTCGAACCCATAACCGCTCTACCAAAGGAGAGAAATGTACAGTCAACGAAATTAAAAAGTAAATGAGGTTATGGGGGTTCAATCCCACATCCTCTTAGTTCCATTAAGCGAAAAATGAAGAGAGAAAAATAAAATAAAGGCATTGGGGCTCGAACTTGGGTCCCAAGCCGCATGGATCAAACCAAAATAAATAAAAACAATGTAAGTGTTATTCAAGATATTTGAAATCCGGATTCCCTTGCACAAATTTTGTATTGATACATAAGTCATAGGTAAATTAAATGTTCAAGAATAATTCAACCTATTTAGATCAAAATCCAGATCTTACCATACATACAAGCTACATAAGTCTTGTACTACATAATCTTAGGAAGATATGAGTCACTTAACAAACTATGAATTAAGCCACATGGCTTGTATGTATAGACCCATAAGTCTAGCATACATGTAGACATAAGTGAACCTAAGATTTATGTAATGAAATGAAGTAACCCTAGAACGGTTAAGTACGAGTGTAAAACACACTGAATGAGAAAGTGCATTGGCATACGATGAAATGATTATTATGTAATGAAATTATGCAACCCTAGAAGGGGAAAGTAAGAGTGGGAAACACACAAATGACCAAGTGCATTGGAATATGAGGAAATGAACATTCACGTAAAATGGAGTGAGTAATTATGAAGATCAATTATGCTAATATTAATGAATGTGGGGAAAACATGATATGAGGCTAATGTAAAAGAGGAGAACAATCTCAAATGAGCCTAAGTGAATGTTGCCAAAATGTACTCACCTATGAGAGTGTAAAGTTAATGAAGTTACCAGTCTCTATGAACACTCTAATGAAAGTATTCAGATTAACACACTTAATGTTAATAATGATATGAGAAATCATCTATTGAGCTGTGATGTCCTCATTCTAGAAGCCAACTTCCATGACGTATGAGTTGAATGTAATAGAACTTTATTTTGAGCACCGTTAGATTAGCTATGAGCGGTGATGCCTTCTTTATGGAAGAGCGGAGGTTCACGTAACTCTCATGAGATGAGACTTTCCGGCATGTCGGGTATGGGTCTCCTTATATATCCTAGTCTTTGAACCTATACTGCCAATATAGGGATTTGGCAAGGTTCAATTCCCATGTATGCTATCATGTTTTAGGTCACTTTTACCGGTGATTCCACCTCTTTTAGGTGTAGGCTTTCCTGATACTGGATTTCATGATGCTCACATGGTCTATGTTGGTTAAAGTTAAAGTTCCCAATGAATGAAAGAGCACAACCTCAAATGATGCACATAATGAAACAAATGATACCAAAGGTGTTAAGATAGGATAAACAAGAGGCGAGTTAGATTCAAGTAATGACATTAGGTCATTATTTGTCATTGTAAAATAAACTTGATGAAAATCTTAAACTACATCCTAGGTATAGCTGGTGTTTACACTGGCCCATGAATGAAATGAAATGAAGTACGTACGAATAAACGAAGCAGGCTCTGTGTTTTCTAAAGCAGACTCCCTAGTTGAGGTTCCATATGTTGAGCCCTAATTTTTGGGAAGTGTCAAGTCCATGATTCCAAGGTCTCATGGCATATGAATGAATGATTTGAACAACGTTATGTGTTATAGGAATTATGATATGTGCTATGTGTACTATGAATGAATGATTTGAACAACGTTATGTGTTATAGGAATTATGATATGTGCTATGTGTATGCTCTTGTGTGCTGTGTGCAAAATATTATGTATGATGATGCATGTTACTCTCATGGCATAACTTTCCTAATCCAAATTTAGAAAGCTCATAAACATTTCTAATCAAAATTTTTAAAGTTCACTCACTTTCCTAATCTCAATTCGGCAAGTCCACTAACTTGAACTGCTATAATCATGTTGCTAGGAGAGAGTTATTCTTTCTCATGCATGTCCTTGGTGTGTGCCTGCATATACCCATACTTAGTACAAGTGTTCTAACCCTATACAACTCTAAGCTTTTAGGTGCAGGCACAGGTGGACGCTAGAGCTACAGGATCAACGCTGAAGTTATCCGGACGTCGAACATTCATCCGGATGCTTTCGAGGATGCTTTCACATTTACTTTCTAGATTAGTTGTAGTATTGAGCTAGTGGAGTATGTTCCAGTAGTGTTTCTTTCCCATTTTTGTTTAGACATTGTATTGGCTCCATTTTGGCAAGTACATATTGATCACTATAATAAAATGTTTCTTTCATTTGATGATCTTAATGTTAGATGGTTGATGGTGAACAATTACGTATGTAGTATAATGTTTAGTAAGCATGTAAATAAGCAAAAAGTTTCAAATTTTCCCCTAACATTAACCTAGATGAAGTAAGAATGACTTAGGTAGGTTTGTCTGCGACATAGGAGAGGTCAATGATGCCGGTCTCGTTTTGGGTTTATATTTCGATCGTAACATATCTAATTTATCTTATATTGTTAAACTTAGATTGAACTGATGTATATTAATTGAGTTTTATGGGTATTGCTTTGAATTATTCTTCATGGCCATGGGTAAGAGCCTTGTGATGTTGAATTGGTTGATTTGGCATCGAATTGATGTGTGAAAGAGGGGATGAATGTATGTCGCCCCATTTTTGTTAATTTGATATTAATTATACTTCGATTCTATTTTGATAGGTATGGTCCACTTATGGTGGCGTGTTATGTGTTTTACATGCAATTAGTGTGGCCTTGTTGGCGTTACTTTATGCAATATGATGAGCATGGACTTATTGGAAACTACTTGAAGTAATATGTATATTTGGGGTTATGTGAACCATGACATTAGATATATACATGTGAAGTCATATGTGTATTCTTTTGCTTATGTTGCCTTAAGTGATCATGTTAGACTATGACTTTGACATTATGAGTATAGTGTTAGGGTTAAGTCTTGTTTATTACTACTTGGATTTGAGAGTCTATGTGGAGTACATTAATGATGTTATGAATATATATAGGATGACTTGAAGATATTAGATTGTTTCTAGGATTTTCTAGAATGACTTGCGCTATGAGTTAAAAGTGAAGTATATGGTATCTTGTCTTGGTTAACTAATGTTCCTTTGTTGATGTATATATGATTATAAATATGTGATGTCTTTTTAGGATGTTAGAACTCTTAGTATTGAATATATTAATGACATGTAACTTTAAATGATGATATGAGAGTCTATTATGTGAAAACCTTGACATAAGGGTAATGTTAAGATTGTTGAAGCGTAAGCCGTAATGGTATCCTTCAAAGTAAAGGAATGATGGACTTAAGGTGAGTTGGCTAGAACATCATCATATTAACCCTTAGGAAAGTCATTATGATCTTCTTGTCGCCATTGTGAGGTAGCCCTAGTGGACCTTCCTTGGTAGGGTAAATATGATTGGGTTATGAACTTCTTATGGAACCCTTTTATGTGAACCTAATGTATGAATTACTCTATGAGAACGAAGGCTAGCACCGAGTGAGTATGGTAAGGTTAAGTAGTTCTAGTTAAGTATGATACTAGATTACAAAGTATGCCCTTCATATTCCTTGACCATGTGCCTATATGGGATGTGTCGAAGTTCTACCATTGGCAAGTACAACAACCTCATCAGTGTAGGATAGAACTCTAGATTCCATGTCTAGCTATCATAGTCTATATAGGTTATTTCTTATTCTCATCATGTATAATACCTATTAGAATTAGAGAAGTTTATGGAGTTTAGGTGGTAGTATGGGATGTTATCTAGACATTGAATAATAGACTTTGGAGGTGTTATGTCGAGTTCCTAGGTCTTGTCTAAGACCATTACTTGAATGTGTTTTATGTGATGTATGAGTCTTAAAGAACTAATGAAATAATGACTTATGATAATAAGTATGTAAAAAAATTAGTACCTAATCTAAAGTGACTTAAGCATTCCTTATCTAAAGTGTGAAGAGGGCATGAAAGGGTGATCTCTTCATGTCTTATCTTTGGATGTCTTGAGGACGGCTCTAGTTAGGAAAGTTGGTTGATTTTGTGGACATGATCTACGAATTAGGTAGTCTTAAGGACTATTTAGGTAATCTCGAAGAGGTCACTATGAACGTTATCTTCTTGATTTACTTAAGTAGGTCACTTGTTAGCCTTTGGAAGTAGAATGTAACATCACCTATGTGTTTGATGTATTATGTGAGCATGCTTTTATGTTAGGGAGTCGATAGGATCTCTTAATTTTGTGTGTTAGGGATTGTATGGGCGCTCTCTTCAGAAGTCACTCAAGTGAGACTTAGAGTTAACCTTTTGAAGAAGAATCTTACCTTGATGTTCATGACAGTTTTTAAGTGTGTATACAACTCATTATAAGTAATCCTAAGGGTCGATTAGGCACATATAGAGAGGGTGTATGGGCGGTCTCTCTGTGTGACTTAAGTGAATCTTGGGATATCTTTGAGTGAGAATATTACATGCTAGAGGGTGTCTAAAGTGAGGTTTAATCAATTCACTGTAACAGTGAATTTAGTTACTTTACAGTGGATGCACCTCACTTCTAAGTGAGTTAAAAATTATGATTTGCAGTGTCAATGTTTCTTATGTGTTTCTAAGGTGTTAAATATTGTTGTTATGATCATAATATTATTTTTAAATGAAAATATGCATATTTCCAATAAATGTCCATTTTCATGATTTTTATGCATAAAGCCATACTTAGTACATGTGTTGTACTTACTCAATGATTTTATCAATCAATAAAGTTCTTGCTCGGTGAGGATCTTTGATAAGTGAAGACTTTAACTTAGAAGATCGTTCAAGAGAAGTTGAAGTATGTTCTTAATTGACTCGATGGCATATATTTCTATTATATTTTCATTCAAAGTATTGTAATAGACTAGGTATTTCTATATTTGTATTTTGAAGTATGGGCCATGTCCTAAGTACTCTTGTGTCTTAAGGTGATGAGATTGAGACTTACTATTTCCTATTAATTTTATATGAAAGAGATTATGAAGACTATATTATGTTTTGTGAAAAGTTTTAATTCTACACTATTTTTCACTATATTTATGCAAATAATGATGTGAAAGGGGTTGTATAAGACCTCCATTAGGTCGAGTACGCCAGTTACAATCCGACATTGTACGCTAACTTCTAATGTATTGTTTAGGGTCGTGACAAGATTAGTAGCTTATCATAGGATAGTCAATGTAGTATTAGGAATCAATATTTATCATCAAGTCACGTCGAGTAGAGTCTTGACCATTGGTGTGAGTCGCGACACATCTATGGGCGAGAGGCTACAGGATGATAGTGTTTCCCTTCATTTCTACTCCTATGTTGTGGGGTAGAGTAAATATTATGATTATAATTCTTATCAGTTTCCTTGCGTTTTGTAGGAGATAAATAGTAGAAGGATGACCGCTAGAAGGTTGGAGGAGGAAAGGGTGAATAAGGAGGTTCCCCCTCAAGTTGAGCAAGTTCCTCAAGGTGGACAAGGAGTTCCAAATGCTCAATATGCCAAAGTTCCTCCCCAAGGTGATCCCATTCCTAATGTGGAAGGAGGTATTGAAGTTTTGGATATGTCTAATAGGGAGATCAGAAAGGCTTTGATTGCTATAGCCTGAGCTATGACTATGCAAGATAATTTGAATATGATGCCTAGGGTTGTGGAGAGCACTATGACATCTAGGTTTAGAGATTTTGTGAGGATGAATCTTCCTCTCTTTCTTGGCTCTAAGGTAAATGAGAATTCCTAAGATTTCCTTGATGGAGTGCTATGGGGGTTACATCTAGGGAGAAGGCGGAGTTGGTTTCGTACCAATTGAGGGATATTTCTCAAATTTGGTACACTGAATGGAAGGATAATAGGCCGGAAGGATCGGGTCCTATTGAATTGGAATAATTTAAGGAAGCTTTTCTTGGCATGTACTTTCCCCAAGAGAAGAGAGAAAATAAGATGGAGGAGTTTATTACTCTAAAGAAAGGCAATATGAGTGTTGAGGAGTACTCTTTGAAATTCTCAACTTTGTCTAGGTACACCCCTTCTCTTGTGTCTTATCCAAGAGATGAAATGAGTTGTTTTTTGATGGGGGTAGTGGACATAGTGGTTGAAGAATGTCGTACCGTTATGTTGCATGGTGATATGACCCTACCTAGAATCATGTTGTATTCATAATTAATTGAATATTCTAAAGATAGGAGGATGGCTAGAAGTTTGAAAAGGAGTGGTGCTAGTGATCAAGAGCAAACTAGGTTTAACAAGAACGTTCAATCTCAAGGAGAATCTAGGAGTGTTAAGTTCAAGGTTGAGAAAGGAGGTAGTTCCAAGGATGGCAAGCCTACTTGTGAAAAATGTGGCAAGAAACATTATGGTGAGTGTCTATTGGGTACCGGGATTTTCTTTTGTTGTGGTAAAGGTTGGCATAAAGTGAGAGATTGTTCTATGATTTATAGATGTAGAGAGGGTATGCAAGTTGCTCCTAGTGTTCCAAAAGATGATGCTTCAACAAAGAGGCATTTCTATGCACTACGTTCTAGGGTGGAGAAGCCGGATGAGAAGGATAGTGATGATGATGTTTTTAAGTTGTCTTTCTTTTGTTAAGATAGGAGTTCCTTCTTAGTGAGGGAGTATGGTTTGTAGATGGGATAGAAGTCCTTGAAATTGTTACTTGTGCATGATGTTTAGATATTTGGTTGAAATTGAATTTAATTAACCTTTCACATTGTGTGTTTTATGAAACCTTTATTATGTTTTAAGATGTGTTTATATGATGTTACTTTGCATATTAGTCTGTTTATATCACGAATTGCCTAAAATTTGGATATATGAAAATTGCATAAAATCACTGTAAAATATAGAAACAGTTTACTATAATATTTTTATAAAAATGACTATTTGATTCTTTGGTCTAAAATTGTTATAATGTGGTTATAAATTATATATCTAAGCATGATATGGAATATAAAATGAGTTTTTACTATTTGGATTGAAGAATGTGAGTTTAGTATCATAATGAGTTATAGAATTATTTTCTAGTTCCTTGTCGGGTTGTGAATCTCTTGACTATGTGAATTTGATGTTTTATTCTTTGATATGAGTTGTATGGAATGGTTATTAGCTATTATTTGAGTCTCTAATCTTTGAAGTATTCGGAGAGTGGCAACTGCCACTCGAGGACGAATGTCGTCCAAGTGGGGGAGATGGTAAGACCCCAAAAATGGCCTAGGTTAACTAGATACTAACATTTCGGTATTGATAGTATAAGGTCCTAAATATGTCTAATTTATGGTATATAGGCAGTAGCTAAAGTATTAGGTGTGTTGAAAGTCAAACGTAAAGGGACGACTAAGATGTTTGACGACTAAGTCACCTAAATGTCTCTTATGTGGTTTTATGTGCTTAATGCTGTTTTAACGTTATTTATTGAGTTAATACAGCATGTATAGGCAGTTTTTAAAGTTTTGTAAAGTTTGGAGGTGAAACGACCAAGAACGTCCATGACGTTCTAAAGATATGCCTTGAAGTGACCTTGTACGTCTAGGCATGTTTTGTCTATTTTTATGAGTTCGTTTGGTATAAATTCATGTGTGAGGTGATCTTATAGAAAATATTAATTTTATAGGAAACTTCCGGGAAATTTAACCAAGGACCATCTATGGGTCCTTGAGGAAGGACAAAAAACTGTTACTAAAACAGTCCGAGGTAGGCCCCATATGACGGAGCAGTTGACGGCTCATAGGCCTGTTGACGCCACGTCAAAGGGTGTCGTCGTGGGGGACTTGGACATGGGTGAAGAGGGAAGCCTTAGCAAGCTACTGTAACAACCATTGGCAAGTAGAACAACCTCATCGAAGTAGGATAGAACTCCAGATTCCATGTCTAGCTATCATGGTCTATGTAGGTTATTGCCTATTCTCATCATATGGAATACCTATTAGCATTACAGAAGTTTATGGAGTTAAGGTGGTGGTATGGGATGCTATCTAGACATTGCACAATAGACTTTGAAGATGTTATGTGGAGTTCCTAGGTCTTGTCTAAGACCATTACTTGAATGTCTTTTATGTGATGTATGAGTCTTCATGAACTAATGAAATAATGACTTATGATAAGAAGTATGTAAATTAATTATTAACTAATCTAAAGTGACTTAAGCATTCCTTAGCTAAAGTGTGAAGAGGGCATAAAAGGATGATCTTTTCATGTCTTATCTTTGGATGTCTTAAGGATGACTCTAGTTAGGGAAGTTGGTTGATTTTGTGGACATGATCTAAGACTAAGGTAGTCTTAAGGAGTCTTCAGGTAATCTTGAAGAGGTCACTATGGAAGTTATACTCTTGATTGACTTAAGTAGGTAGTTTGATAGCCTTTGGAAAGAGAATGTCATATCACCTATGTGTTGATGTAATACGTGAGCATGATTTTATCTCAAGAAGTATATAGGATCTTTTAAGTGAGTGTGTACGGGATTGTATGGGTGGTATCTTCACAACTTACTCAAGTGAGACTTAGAGTTCACCTTTTTTAGAAGAATCTTACCTTGATCTTAATGATACTTTTGAATTGTGTATGTGACTCATTATAAGTAATCCTAAGGGTCGTTTATGAACATCTAGAGAGGGTCTATGGGCAGTCTCTCTTTGTGTGACTTAGGTGAATCTTGGGATAGCTTTGAGTGAGAAGATTACATGCTAAAGGGTGTCTAAAGTGAGGTTTAAGCAATTCATTGTGATAGTGAATTTAGTCACTGTACAGTGAATGCACCTCACTGCTAAGTGAGTTAAAAATTATGATTTGTTGTTTAAATGTTTCTTATGTGTTTCTAAGCTGTTAAATACTTTTCTTATGATAATAATATGATTTTTAAATGAAAATAGCATATTTCCAGTAATTGTCAATTTTCATGATTTTAATGCATAAAGCAATACTTAGTACATGTGGTTGTACTAACTCCATGCTTTTATCAATCTATATAGTTCTTGGTAGGTGAGGATCTTTGAGAATCGAAGACTTGAAGTTAGAAGATCGTTCAAGAGAAGTTGAAGTATGTTCTTAATTGACTCGATGACATATGTTTCTATTATGTTTTCATTCAAAGTATTGTAATAGACTAGGTATTTCTATATTCGTATTTTGAAGCATGGGTCGTGTCCCAAATTCTTGTGTCTTACGACGATGAGATTGAGACTTAGTATTTCTTATTACTTTCATATGAAAGAGATTTTGAAGACTATTTTATGTCTTGTGAAAAGTTTAAATTCAACACTACTTTTCTTTATATTTATGCAATTAATGATATCAAAGGGCTTGTATAAGACCTCTGAGAGGTCAAGCACGCCGGTAACATTCCAAGATTGTACCCTAACTTCTATGGTATGATTTCGGGTTTTGACAACTAATGCCTCAAAAATCACTCTCTTTGATTTATGCCTTCAAAACACATTCACATTAAAAGTTATAGTGGATACCGATTGGAGCTTACCATTTTACTTCATGGACCTACAAATATCGAAAGTCGCTTATTCATTGTTAAGTATGAACTTCATCTTCCCTTTCTCCATGTCAACCAAAGCATGCCCCATGTCAAGAAATGGTCTCCCAAGTATATTAGGAACCTCAAAGTCAGCCTCACAATCATGACGAACAAAATTTGTTTCACTAGCACGTCATAGAGCACTCTTATAGGCCTCTTCACAGTTCTATCCGCCATGAGCAACCACATCAAAGTTGGTTTTGGATCGCCCAATCGCAACTTATTGTAAATAAACAATGGCATAGGATTAATGCTAGCCCCAAGATCACACAGTTTCTTGGTAAAGTGCATTAACCCAATGATACAAGGGGTGTGAAAGAACCATGATCGTCTTTTTCCTTCCCAAGGGATCTTTTAGTAATAGAACTACATTGTTGCAACTTATCGTCATCGTCAAAACACATATATCTCTTTTTTAGTAACCATATGATTCATAAACATCACATACCCAAACATTTTGTCTAGAGCTTGTATCAACGGAACATTGATGGAATGCTGTTTTAGCATAGTGTTGAACCTGTGATAGTTTCCTTCTTTGGTATTCCTTGCTAATCTTTGAGGAAAAGGAGGTGGAGGCCTGGGCAAGGAAACAACTTTCTCTGTGATCACATCCTCTTATTCAGTCACATTCTCATTCTCTCTACTAGCATCTGTCACTTTATTATCTTTTATAGTTTCAATATCCAACCCATACGGCAAAGGTTGATCAATGTTATGCTTACCCTCTCTAGTGCTTACCGCCATACATTGCCCATCATTCTTTGGATTTTGGATAGTGTTGCTTGGAAGGGTGAATGGTTTACTTTTGTTAACTATGGTGGACAACTAATTCATCTATAGCTCAAGAAGCTTGATATACAATGCGTGGGCATCAAACTTTCGACCAATACGAAATATGTTGTTCCTCATCTCTTACACATTCTAATTAATCACATAAGACTTTCTCATCATCTTCTGCATAATATCCTCAACGCCCACCAGGTTTGCTCCACTATCCCTAGGGAAAAATTCTCTTTTTTTGATGGGGAACATAAGGTCAAACACAATTTTCTTATTTTTTCATAGTTGTTCCAATTGTAATTGTTGTCGCGGTTGTACTTCCCATCCCAAACATATTATCCCTCTCGGTTGTAATTGCCATAGTTTCGACCTTGGTTTCCTTGACCTTGGCACCAATTATCCTTGTTGGATCTTTGGGATTTTGTTAGAAACCCCCATCTGATCATTAACTGCATCCTCTTAATAATAATACTCTGCCAGTGGTGGTGGAGATCTAGTCAAATAGTTCACTGCAATCACCTTCTCTACCCCTTAAGTCATATGTTTTATCACCAACCCTAGTTTAGTTCTCATCTATGCCATATCTTCATGATTCTCATTTACTGCTTGTTTTTTTAGCATAAACGGTGAAGGTGTTTATCCAAGTGTCTATCTTTCTTGTGCTCCATGCTTTGTTATTGCGAGATATCTTCTCCAATTCTCGGTTAACTATGCCTAGTAGCATTCACCATACAAACCTCATGAGATAGTATCAAGCACTTCCTTTCCATTGTCATCCTGCCCCCGATAGAATTACTCCTTCAATCACTCATCATCAATACGGTGATTTGGGACACCTCAAATGAAAGTAGTGAATCTATTCCCAAGAAATACTCACAGACATTCAAGGTTGATCTAGAAAGTTGTTGAGCTTGTCTTCTTGTTCAACTTTCTAGACACAGGGAAAAATCTTACTAGGAATGCATGTGTCAACTAGTCCCATCTTTAAATAGAGTGGTAGGGGAGTTCATTGAACTATATAGCAACATCTATGTTCAATGTTAGTGGGAACACCCTCAACCCGATCAAATTCACATCGTAATTCGGTCTATGTATGCTACTTTTGCAAACATAGTTTCGCTTAGCTATGTGAGCATGACATCATCTACTGGCAAACCCACAAATAAACCTCTCCCTGTAAACATCCACATCAAGCTAATGGTCACCACAAATGTGTGTCTCGGAGGTAGAGGTGGGAGGACAAGAGATACATGAGACTCGACGATATTTTTGTTAACCTCCCATTAAAATTCATACATGCTCCTTGAGGGTCCTTGGGGCCTTAGTGCTTCTACCAATCTGTTATCAAGTGGAACCTAATTATTCTCAAAGGTAACCATCTGCATCAATGGTCCTCTGATAGGAACAATCGGTGGCTCCTTGATAATTCATTTACACAAGGTTCTACACAATTTTGGATCGTAAGGAATGAGTGGTTCACCTCTGCTATGTGTACTTAGTACACTAGAGTAAAAACCCGAGAGAGACACAAACAAAAGAAAAAAGTTAAACTAGGGAATATTTCACTAAAGTTCAATAATGTAGTTAAACATAATCTAAAGTCTTATTCCCCGGCAGCGGAACTAAAATTTGACATGCTCAAATTACTCCTCCCTTAAGAAGCATAAGCGACCGTCATTGTAAATGAACCCAACTGAAAGGTTGGGGTCGATTCCACGAGGAATATGGTTTACACTTAACTTTAACCCACAATTATATTCATTTAGTCAAGGTATTTCCGAAATAAGTAAGTAAAAAGCGGGCGTTTGTGAAACAAATTCCTAAGATTATGTTAATTATCAGGTAAGCAAGAGTTAGCTTTGGTTGTTATCAAGATAAGAAAGTTACTAGGATATATTTTTTCCCACAATCTCATAACACGGTACTCCTACAAATAGCAATCACTTCCTAGTGTATGATAGGAAAAATAATAGGTTATGTATATTTACATCATTGGTATGACATTTTAAAGATTTTCATACTATACCTTGGTTCGGCTACGTGTGTAAAATTTTACTAACCTTTACCTTTACCTCATGTTAGACTTATATCGCATCAATGTATGACATAGTTTTCACCCTCGCACCAATCGATACTACATGATTAGATAGTATCAAATTAAATCTATGTTGATAATTCTTTTTTTATTAACTACCTCCTTTGTCGGGAAAGTAGCAAAAAAGGGAGTTCTAATGTTTGCAACGGCTAGAGAGACTTCTAACCGAATGAATTATCAATTTAGGTAAAACACTAATCGAAGATTGGTTACTTACTATTCATACATCGTCAACTGCTTACTATTCATACATTGTCAATTTCTCATGGTTCCCACAACCCTAGTTGCAGAATTTAGCTACCCATAATCACAATAACACAATTTATTATTTTAGGTTAAAGAATTCTGAACTTACATAATGAAAATAGTAAACCAGAATTTGAACTTGAATATCAACACCAAAATCTTCAAATTAAACTTAAGAAATCAATAATTTCTAATGTTTACAAGAATTAATCTCCAAAGTCTCAAACTAGAAAAACAACAATAGTATCCAACCCTTAAAACTAGGTTTACATACCCTATTTATAGAAAATAAACTCCTAATTAAAAAGGAAACAAAATTAGGAATGTTTGTTCAAGCACGCATCTTCAATTCACGAGATTGACTTACGAACCGTAAATGGGTCTATGGTACATATGTCCCTTCTGTCAACTAGGACTTCGAAAATATTTAGCATCCAATATCAACCCTCTCCGAATAAAACTATGGACCACCAGTACGATCCGTCAATTCCCCTCCATGAATCCATACTTAAAATCTTAAGAAATCATGTATTGGAAGCCTCACATTATAATTCTACGGTTTACCAGTAAGGTATGTCAATTAATCAACGGACCGTCAATGCTCATCGTGGTTACACTCTTGGTTAGATACGATGCCTAGGCTTCCCATCTATGATACTCATCTACGGGGTCTTACTGGAACTACGATCAGACGATTGCCTCCGTGGAAGCCCTTTTCTGCACTATTTTAGTTGTCTCATTAATTTTGCGCCTGAACATCTTTCCTGCAAAATGTGATACACAACCATCAAAATCAATACAAAAGTCTCTAGACACACACAAATCTTAAGCATAATTCATTAGACATCCCTTAAACTCACGGTATATCATTCATGAGTTCTCGTTTATTTTGTCCATT
Source organism: Solanum lycopersicum (assembly GCF_036512215.1). NCBI lineage: Eukaryota > Viridiplantae > Streptophyta > Magnoliopsida > Solanales > Solanaceae > Solanum > Solanum lycopersicum. The sequence goes on from NC_090805.1 coordinate 29,076,568, forward strand.
TTCTCCAGGCTTAGACTAGTGCTTTAATATGTTTTACGCTTTTTTGGGGTGGCACACCTTTTTATTAGACTTTTCTGTAGTAGAATTTTGGTACATTAACTTTCAGCTTGTAGCAGTTGTTTTTCGCAAATGTGTGGTAGTTGTTTGTTAAATTTTCATATGTTATGGGAACTCCATATTTCTTAGACATCTAAACATGCTTATGTATCTTTAAATATTAAGCCTATCGTTAAGTAGCTTTGTTGGATTGTAGTAATATTTCTACCACCAAAGGTTTAGTGTGGGTGTCAATCACGATGTTTGGGTCGTGACAGATCATCTCTTTGCAAAATCCCTCGATAAATCTCAAGAACCCTACAAACGCCTTTAGACTTTTTTCTTTTCTCCTCTTGATCTCTTATCAAAACTTTAAGTATATATAGGACTGTAAAGACCCAAACCAGTTTATACCCCAAAAATATTACTAAAAATTGTTAAAGGCGTTGGAATAAGTATAAAGACTGAAATACCCCTTATAAGTTAAGGTAAATTTCCTTTATTGCATAGAATGACTTCAAACGGGAAAATCTCCCGCATCGGAACACGAAACTTAGCAAACTCAATGGGATTTAAAATAGGCCCCCAAGAAATATCATTTGATATCTTATGGGCTACATAACTCATTCTGTACTGAGAATTATTGTCATTCGATGTTGACTCAAAACTCACAACTTAAGTTTAACTCTAGCAAATCCCAAATTTGCTCTTTCTAAATCAGATCATTCTAAGGCGGTATGTTACATTAACATTCTTAATGTCTTTATTAATTTTGTTCGATATGCTTATGTCCATTTCTTCAATTTCGAGCAAGAGTTCATCACTACATCACATACTATATGTTATATTATTTTAATTAGTTTTATATTTTTCAACATTGTTTATTTTGCAAATAACAAAAATTCATTGAAAATAATTAATTGACACATTTAAAATTTACATAACAACATATACAAAAGTTTAATGTAATTCATAATTATTAACGTTAGATTAGGCCTATAGAAATTCGAACGATAGTAAAGAATGACTGTTCAGCGTATACATACATACATACATACATATATATATATATATATATGTATATATATAACTATATAAACACACACACACACATATTATGGAATGATTAGAGTTTTTTTGTTCACAAATTACTTATTAGTCAATGATATTAGAAGTATATAATATCATTGACTAGTGAGTAGTTTCTGAAACAAGAACCTTAATGATATCATGTATGTACATGTGCGTGTGCGTGTTTGTGTATATATTCATATATATATATATATATATATATGTATGTATGTATGTATGTATGTATACTAGTTCTGGAAATGCGCATTGAACATTATGGTATACCTTGTATCTATGGAAAATTTAGACTTTATTGTTTCAATTTAACAAAGTAATATCGATAGATTTTTAAAGTTAATCTGAGTAAACTCTCCCTGCTTCCCTCTTTTGGTCTTTTATATGCATAAAGTCAGTCATAGATCTAAGACAATGTTGCATGCAGTCTTAGAGAAACAAAGTGTTACCATATTTAATGCTACTGAAATAGATAAATATGAGAATACATACTTACAAACTTTCCGAGAAGGACCTGAACTAAATCCTTCAGTGTTGGATTGTCCACCTATTAAAATTTAGAGCGCAAGTCATAAAGTATCGTAGAGAAAAGCACACTCATGAAGTATAGGATAGAACAAAAAATGAAAGAGTATGTGTAAGATGAATTTTTACTTTATACGTGATCCACTTTTGTAATAAAAGGATATATATCAGAAAATTTTGAATGAATTTAATCCCAAAAAGTAGTGAAGTTTGCCCAAATCATTTATATTGAACTGATCATTCCAGAAAACCTTTTTATAAAGAGTTGATATCTTCAATTTCAATCTCAATCATAATATATCATCAAAATATATGGCAATAAAGACCAAGGAACATCCCTTCCTTTTATAGAACACTGAATAGTCACTATTCGAGTGTTGTTATCCTTTTGAAAAAAGATTGTTTGTCAATTTATCATACTATTGTCTGTTGGCCTGCTTCAGCCCATAAAAAGATAGGAATTTTTCATGGTTAGGACCTTGATTTAGATAATTAAATTTGAACCATTAATTTTTTAATAATGACACATGACTTGCATCGGAGTAGGAACTTGGTAAATGCAGAGAGTGAGTGATGGATAGGCGCCTCGTCTTACAAAGTTGTTAAATATGTTAGGGGCTTATCTATATTGTCATTATATATCTACAAGGTAAATATTTAAAACTCAAATAATAATAAACAAGTATTGAGATCTATAAGGTAAATATTTGAAACTAAATTAATAATAATAAAGTATATCTAAAATGTAAATATATATTTAAAACACAAACTAGTCATTTAATAATCCAACTCAAAACAAAAATTATTTTGTAAGAGAAGGATGAAATATTATAACACTCTAAAAGTCCCTCACCTGGTCTAGAGCCTCACATGATGAACTAAGACTTAAAACACTATTTATAAGCCTAAAATAATGTAGTTAAACAAAGTAAGAAGTGTTAGAGCAAAAACATCAAGAAACAACCACGACGTTCGGTAAGCAAGTAACATAAACTAGTGTTGTGCAAGTTATCCTAAGTAGTTAAAAAGAGGTGTCTAAAGGGTATCTCATGGTAAGGTGATGGAAGTGGTCATAGGGTCCTAATAAAGGGTTTAAAGAGTCAAGTCCAATGTAGTAGGGCCAACCTTAAAGGGCAAGACAAAGTCAATGGCGAAAGCTTCCCCAAGAAGGGAGGCTACTACCTCAACCGTCACGATCATGACCATGGATCATGGTCATGAAAACGTCCAAGTGAGGAGATCGTGAATATGCCTTTTCCACGGGGGAATATGATATAATGTATTCCATCGTGAACTTGCCTTAAATGTTTGGGAAAAGGGGGTGAGATTTGGAGAGGCTACTTCCTGAGATAAGCATGAGCCACATGATGGGCCGTGGTGCATGTTCAGAGAAGGGGGGAAGGCTGTCATGAAGTCTACTTAGATAAAAATTGAGGTGGCTGATTTGGAGAGCTACTACCTCATTTTTTACGCCACCACCATGATCCATCAAGCACTTCACGAATCGTGATGTGGGGCGTGAAGCTGAGCGGTATTTCACAGCTAAACTTAATTTGGACTTCTCTTTTGGAAGTCCAACTTAATGATGGTTAGTTAGGGTATTTTGGGTTGGACTAAAAATTGATTGTAGGACAATTATAACCCATTTCCCACTTCAAAACTCAAACAGAAATTGAAACCCAATTTGTCCCACTTCTCTTTACATTCTCTCTCTACCTCATCCTCCATCGAATAAACCAATAAGCTTTAAGAAGAAGACAAAATATCCAAGTTTCTTACTTAACTTTGTGGATAAAGCTTTCTAAGGTATGTATTATTTCACTCTTGGATCCCTTTCCTCAAGAGGTCAATTCAAAGTTGATTGTAAAATCACTCAATTCCAAGGGTTTTTGTCTGCAAATGGGTTTCATTTTAAACTTGAAATTGATGATCGATTATGACAAATTGTGATTACCTATGGCTTATTAAGTGTATATTGTAGAGTAATTGATGGTGTTTATGTTGTTTCGGCTTACCCATGTCCTCTTCTCTAATACTACTTACAGATTTGACTTTTAGATGATTAGGGTTGTGGGAATTGATTATGTTATTGTTTTATTCACTATTACATGATGCTGGTGATTGGTTTATTAGTTAATCGTGGTGAATTGAGGGTAAGTTCTTGAAGGTGATGTTTGGAGGCTATTGGTAAGACCTTTACGATTATGAGCTTTATTCAATGATGATGGTTTACATTTCATGATGATGTTCAATTGAAGTATGATTATATGAAAAAATTAAGATGACTATGATATGACGACTATGATTGAATGTCTTGAGTATGTGAATTGTGAGATCATTATAAGGATATAATGATACAAGGTTGAATATGAATCACTTGTGAGTCTTATTATGATATGAATATGATGTGTTGATCTCACAAATGAAGGGTTGTTATAAAGTAAATTCTCATACAATACCTAATGAGATAATGACATTATATACAAGGGTTATCATATGTCCTAGATTAATCTATGATGATTAAGAATGACTTCAAGACATTTCAAAAGGGATTTATCTTAGCGCCGAGCGAAGTAGGTATGAGAGGTGTCCCTTCCCAATGTGGGAAGGTAGGTTCACAATTATTCTCATGAGATGGAGACTACAATGCAATTGTGCATAAAGAGGGTTTCAAGTATGTCTCCTGATTCCTTAACTATGTTGTCTCTATAGGAATACTAGCTAGTGTATCCCCCTAGAATTTTAAGTTCATGTTTTAATTTGACCTTGGCAAGTAGAGCACCTTCTTTCGGTGTAGGGTTTCATGACAACTGATTCCATGTTTAGCTCACATGGTCTATTGTTGGTTAAGGCGATTGTTCCTAAAACTAAAATAAATGAATGAAATATTGAAGATGGACATTAGATAGGGTTATATAAGAGTTTCTACTTAGTGATGGACATTAGATAGGGTTATATAAGAGTTTCTACTTAGTGTAGGTAGGGATATGGGACTCTACATATACATGGCACAAGTTGACCTTGAGGAGAGTCGTAGGAGGTTGCTCTTGTGCACTTATGAGATGAGTGAAATGCACATGTTGACTTTAGATGATAATTTTCTTATATGATTTTAGTTTCATATATGAACATTTTATTGGTATAAATAACTATATATGATGATGACTTAACATGATGTTATATTATATGAAACAAGACATTACTGAAGATTTCTAGCTATGAAGTTTTTATGTCTGAGACACTTTTTCATTCATTTATCATTGAGACTGTTGATATAAGCCTATATGTGGCTCTTTTTTATTGAAGTATGGGATATTCCCAAATGTTGTAACACTCTTTAGATGGTTTAATATGAGACAATGTTAATAGACTATTTCCTATGTATTGATTATGTTGTCTAAACTAGAAGCCTATGTAAGCTTTAATAAGCGAGGAGTGTATGTATACCTCAATATCTAAATGCTTTCAATTTTTCCGCATTTTGACCTATGATATGTTACGATGACTTCTAAGGGCTTGTCAAAGTCCTCTTCAAAGATGACGACACCAGTTACATCTAGGGGGTTGTCCTATGTTGTGACAAACTTTGTATCAAAGCATGAGGTTGAAGTAATCTTAGGATTGATGTCTCACTAAACCACATCTATATAGAGTTTTGTTTATTGGTGTGAAGCACGCCACACATATGAATGACATGTAATGTGATTCTTCGGGATTCTCACCTGTTGGTAATATTTAAAGAATTGCCTCAAGCGTGGTAACTTGATGTGTCCTTTTCTTATAATCCCTTTCTTGTGGATATAGGCGATGACTACGAGAAGGGCATCTGCAAAGACAATTGAGAAAGAAATGAATAATTTTGGAGCTCCCCTAAAAAGAACCAAGCTCTTCCGCAAGGTAACCAAATCCCTTCTCAAGACCAAGCTCTAGTCCTTCCTCCACCCATGACGGATTGAGAGATAAGGTCAGCCTTTCTATGTTTTCTCAAACTATGACTACCCAATCTCAAGCGGTATCTATTTAAGATCAAGCCATGACGACTCAAGTAAACTGGGAAGTTGGACCCCGTGTGAACAAAAATGCTAGTACTATGGTTTCTCTATTGATTGACTTCACAAGGATAAACCCTCTAATGTTCTTGGGGTCAAAGGTTAATGAAGAACCCCCAAGACATTAATAATGAGTTTTACAAAATCCTGTATGATATAAGATTTAATTCTAATGAAAAGGCCTATCTAACCTCATATCAACTCAAGGACGTTGCTCAGACATGGTATACTCAATGGGGGGGGGACAATTGCGCTTTGAGAATGGGTCCTATAACTTGGAAGGTGTTTATAAGGGCCTTTCTTGATAGGTTCTTTCAAAGGGAAATGAGATAGGAAAAAGTGGAAGAGTTCATCAACCTTCTTCAAGAAGGCATGAGTGTGTAAGAGTACTCCTTGAAGTTCACTAAATTATCCACGTATGCTCATTTCTTGGTATCCAATCCTAGGGATGAGATGATCTTCTTTGTGATGGGAATGTTCGATGATCTAGTTGAAGTGTTTCGTTCAACGATGCTTCATGACAATATGGATATTTCTCGTTTGATGGTGCATGCTCAACAAGTTGGGGAGACTAAACTCAAGGATAATAGGTAGTTTAAGAGGGCCAAGTCTTATGAGGTAGATACTTCCAAGGGTAAATTTGAAATTCAAGACAAGTCTAGGTTAAAGAATAGGGTCCCCAACCAAGTTCCTTCCAATTTCCCCAAATCTACCAAGGATAAGGTGAATAACCTTAAGAGAAGTGGAAATTCACCTAGCAAGAAACCTACTTGTTCCAAGTACAGTAAGAGGCATATGGGTGAGTGTCTTGTTGGGATGGATAATGGTTTGGGTGTGGTAAGAGGGGTCATAAGGTTAGGGATTGTCCTGATGTAAGGGGTCAAGATAAGGGGAGTAGTCAATCTCAAGCAAGCAGTCCTAGTTCAGATACCCCAAAGAGGAACTACTTGTATGCTCTTCGTTAACAAGGTGAACAAGAGAAAACTACCGATGATGTTCTACCCGATGTATTGATTGAACCTTTTTCTGTTACTACCACGGCGGGTGACTACATTTTTGCTAGAAGAGTCTTTAGGAATTGTCCAATATCTTTGCACAATAGAGTTACATTGGTTTACATTGTAGAACTTGATATGGTTTAATCTGATTTCATTTAGGAATGGATTGGTTGCATGCTTGTTTCACTTCCATTTATTATTGAACAAGGGTGGTTAAGTTCTATTTTCCTAATGAACCCGTCTTAGAGTGGAAGGTGGGAAACTCAATCCCTAGAGGTCATAGCATTTCGTGTCTAAAATCCTGTAAGATGATGTTAAGGGGTGTCTCTACCATATTGTGATGGTGAAAGACCTAGACTCCAAAATCCCTCCTTTAGAGTTTGTCCCTGTAGTGATGATTTTCTGAACGTCTTTGACTTGCTCGGATTTTCTTCCTAATGGGAAATAGACTTTGGTATTGACTTATTGACGGATAAGAATCCCATTTCAATTCATCCTTATCGGATGGATCCAGCCGAATTGAAAGATTTTAAGGGTCAACTCAAAGATTTACTAGACAAAGGTTTTACACAACCTTGTATTTCCCCATGGCGTGCTCCGGTGTTGTTTGTAAAGAAGAAGGATAGGTCTATTACGATGTGCATTAAGTACCGTCAACTCAATAAGGTCACCAAAGAGAACAACTTTCCTCTCCCTTGGATTGATAACTTGTTTTATCAACTCCAAGGAGAAATATACTTTTCTAAAATTAAATTGACGTCGGGGTATCACCAACTTAAGGTGAGAGGTGAAGATGTACCTAAAATGGCTTATCGAACTAGGTGTAACACTTAAAAAATCCAAGACGTGTTATAGATCCTAACATAAGTGTACTAACGTTTAGACACTATTTTAAGGTCAATTTTATTTATAATAATTCATTTATAAAGTCTATAAACCAAAACTTCCAAGAACGTCCATGACATCCGAAAACTAGTTCAAGGAGGTATTAGCGTGCCTTAGCCTATTTGACTAGATTTTAGGAGTTGAAAATTCATGATAATTGGTGGAAGGGTGTCTAACACGTATTAAATGTGATTCATGGTTGAAATGTCTGGTTATGACTCCGCAAGGACAAACTAAGGGCCCTTGAAGAGGACCCCTGCAAATTGGCAAAAAGCTTGCAAAAGGTAGCGTATATCAACGGATTGTAGGTGACGATCCATTGGTGAATCGATGGGGCATCGATGCATCCATATATGAATCCTTAGAAAAATTTCATTGAAATTCATTTTTGCAATACTCTAAAAAAACCACAAACGTGCAGCACGGAGCCACACTGCCAGTCGACTGACCTACGACCCATCAGCCAGGGTCTTGTAGGTCAGGTCTGTGTTTGACTATGTTGTTTAAAGTAATTAATTTAATTATTTAATAGGTTAGGTAGTTAGTTAAAGGTTAAGGGGGGGTCAATTCAGTTAATTAAGGACCTCTACATAAAGACTTAGCCTAATTAAACTACACCTAAGCTCATAATTTCCAAAGCCAAACCCTAGTGAATACTCCATTGAAGAACGAGATAGGGGAGGGCTTAATGACTTCAAAGGGTAAATTTCCTCCATAAATATTCATCAATTAACGAGGTATGGGATCTAATTCACCTTTGAGACCTATTTACTCAAAGGGTTCCATCAAATTGATTTGTAAAAATTGAATTTTCAAGTGGATTTCATCAAGTCTAAAAATTGATCTTATGAATTGATTTGATTATGATTTATTTTGAATATTATGAATATATTAAAATGTAGTTTAACTCAATTATTATATATCTTGATGGTTTGGTCTAGTTTGTAGAATATGACCTTTACCCCTTAACCCTAGGTTAACATCTTGATATGAATTATGTCATATTGGTTTAATTAACTTTATTATTTGATTTAATTTCTAGTAGATGATATTGTTATACTAATTATTAATGAATTTGAGTGAATTATAGTCCTAACATGCTTGTTAATGAGAAGTTTATCTAGGTGAAGAAGTATGTTTTGAATTGATCTAAGTATCTTGTCTTATGCAATGAACTGATATTGAATTGTGATTTAGTGGTTATTCTATTCATGGTATCATATTGTTCATTGAATGATGATGATTCCATACCCGAAATGGGTTGATTAAGGGTTGATAGTAAGACCTTAATGGTGGATTATGAAGGAGACCTGGTAAGTCTTGTGATCCGTATCCTATACTTAAAATAATGGTTAACTGTGATTAAGTCATCGTGTTTTATTGAAGTATATCTTTTATTCGGATTGATATGGTGGTATGATGTGGAATTGAAATGTTTTGACTATGATTTGTGAAGTTTCAGCTTAAGGTGTAAATGTTATAAGGATGGTGAATGATTAACCAATGTTCCTTATCATTATGTTTAAATGTTAATGTGCTAACTTTAACTATACGAATTGTAATGAAAGGAAAATACTCATACAATTATTATTGAGCTATGATGGTGATGATGTTATACATGGGTTATATCCTATGACCTACAATAAGTTATAAGGATCAATAAAGACATTAAAGACATTTCAAAAAAGGACTCTAGCATCGAACAGAGAGAACTAGAGTGAGGAGTGTCCCTTCCAACATAGAAAATGTAGGATCACTAATGTACTCTTGATATTGGAGACTATAATTCACGTAGCATAAAGAGGTCCCAACTATATCTCCTAGTTCTTAAACTATGTTGCCCCCATAGGAATACTAGCTAGTGGATCTAAGTACTTGCTATGTTCATGTTTTTGTACTATCTTGGAAAGTAGTATGCCTTTTTTCTTTGTAGGGTTCCATGACACCGGATTCCATAGTAGCTCATGTTGTCTATATCGGTTAAGGAAATATGTTCCCAAAAGGTAAAATGAACTATAAGAATGATCTCTAACTAAGGTAACATAAGGGGTTTGACTTAGTCTTGCTAGGGGTATGGGACTTTACCTATACATTGCAATAGTTTGCCTTAAGTGAACTCTTAGGAGGATGTTCTTATGTATGTAGAGGCTTATCAATGAAAATGATATATGTGCATTATTATTTTACATGTAGATGATGATATGTGATGTCCATTACTCTAATAAATATGTATTTGGTCTATAATGATAAACGTATGATATTGTGTCCTCTTAATGTCATGTTATGTGAAATTGGATGTTGGTTATGATTCTTTTTGAGTTAATTGATTGAGTAAGGTTATGAGGCTTTTCTTAGTCATTGCAATTACTGACTTGAAAGGGGTTATGGGTAATTGTCCTATTTTGGTTATGTTAAATGTGTAATTATTCATTCTTGTTGAGGTTATGACTTTATGATAGGATTACTTTGACTATATGTCTAAATACATGATATGCATGCTCACTTGAATACTTTTGATGTCGTTGGTCTTTTGATGTACATGTCAATGACTTCATCAATATGTCTTATTGATTCGATATTATCTTGTTAATTATTCATACATATTTTAAAAGTAAATTTCATACCTTTATGAAATGTCCCTAATCTTAGCATGATTTCAAAGTACATGTGCATATGGTCTCATATTTAGTACAAGTGGTGTACTAACCCCATTTCTTCCTTTTTCAAAAACATTTTAGGTTTCGGTCGTTGAAGTGCTTTTTGATGACGACTTGAAGAAGGCTTGGAACTCTTATTCATCCAAGTAGGGTATGTGATCACTTTCCAAGGGCGATGCCACTATCAAGCTATGATATGGTTGTAGTATTAAAGACTCTTATGTTTCTTTCCTTTTCATTTAGTACGGAACATTGTATAGCCCATCCGAGGCATTTTTACTTTGATGTATGGGCTATGCCCAAGTTCTTGCACTCTTATTAGATCGTTAGGAGATGAGACGACTATTATAGCTATGTTATCTTTTATATATGTGTGTGTGTGTGTGTGTGTGTGTGCAATAAAAGTAGAAGACTAAGTAATCTTCCTATATGAAGGGTATATATATACTCGATATATATATATTATGTGTATGTAGAGGTCTATGTAAACCTGCAATTAGAAGTAATGGAAAAGTTTTAAATTACCACTAAATTTGACATATGAATGTAATGATGTAAGCTAAGAGGATAGTCTTAGTCCTCAAAGAGGACTACGAAGCCAGTTACGTCTAGGGTGTATTCCCAAATCTGACAAACTTGGTATCAGAGCCAGGTCAAATTAGCTTTGAGTCAATGTCTCTCTCAACCACGTCTATGTAAGTTCATATTTATAATTGTGAAACACACCACACTAATGGATAGGAACCTACGTGATGGTTAGGAAACTGTCACTTTCTTAAAAGTCCAATATCGTCCCTTTGGAGTGTTAGATCAATGTGCTTTTGCATCTAATCCTCTCATTGTGATTATAGGAAATTAATGCTCAAAGGAATGCATCATGAAGACTGGTAAGGAAATTGTCAATGCGGTTGTTCTTCCCCATGGTGATCAAGTTCCTTCTTTTTTGGAAGATGTGAATGATGACCAAGCACCGGTGAATCCTCCTCCTTTGAAGGATGAGAACATAAGGGCTACTCTCTTCAAAATGACCCAATACATTAACAACCAAGCACAAGAAGCCACTACTCAAGCCCAACCAATGACTTCCAAAGCTAATTAGGAGGTTGTGCCACGGGAAAATCAACAAGTTGCTACCATGGCTTCTAATCTAAGGGTATTCACTAGGATGAACCCTCCTACTTTCTATGGGCCCAAGGTTGAATAATACCCCTATAAGTTCATTGATGATATCTACACGATGCTCTATGCTATGGGCTTTCCTACTAGTGAGAAGGCTGAGTTATCCACTTACCAACTGAAGGATGTGCCCCAAACTTGGTATGTCCAATGGAGTGACAATAGGTCCTTAAGGGGTGGACCGGTAATTTTGAAAGTGTTAAAGAAGGCATTTTTGATAGGTTCTTTCCTAGGGAAAAGAGAGAATCCAAGGTGGTGGAGTTCATCAACCTTCACGAAGGAGGTATGAGTGTTCTTGAATACTCTTTGAAATTCACTAAATTGTCAAAATATGCTCCTTCTTTGGTTTTCGGCACTAGGGATGAAATGAATCGTTTTTTGACATCAATGTCGAATGACTTGCCAGAAGAGTGTCATTCGCCAATGCTACATGACAATATGACCATGGCTCATCTCATGGTTCATGCTCAACAAGCGGAAGAGGCAAGGTCTAAAAGAAAGAATAGGTATGCCAAGAGGGTAAGATCCTTTTATAGTGGTTCTTCTAAGAGTAGGCTTGAGATTCCAGACAAGTCTAGGATTAGGAAGAGGGTGTCTAATCAGGTTCCATCAAAATTTCCCTAAGGATAATGATGACATGGTGTCTAACCCTAATCCTAAAAAAGGGAAAGGGTACTAGTTCACCAACCGAGAGTCCAACTTGTGGAATGTCTGGCAAGAAACACTATGGTAATTACCTTAAAGGAATGGATAATTGTTTTCGTTGTGGTAAAAATAGGCACAAGGTTGGGGACTGACCTAATATGAGGGGTCAAGACAAGGTTAGTGGTCAAGTCAAGTTAGTGGTTCAAATGAGGCTCCAACAAAAAATCGATTCCATGCTCTCCGATCTAGGGGTACGCAAGACATTTCTCCCGAGTGGTGAGCGGTATGTTTGAAGTCTTTTCTATTGATGTATATGATTTAATTGACCCAGGAACTACATTATCTTTTATTACTCCCTTGATAGCTAAGAAGTTTGAAATCTTACCCAACATTCTAAATGAAATTTTTATGGTGTCTACCGCGGTAGGTGAGTCGGTTTTCGCAAAAATAGTATATATGAATTGTCCTATAATTTTGCCCAATAAAGTTACTTATGTTTAACTAGTCGAACTTGATATGTTTGATTTTGATTTCATATTGGGTATGGATTAGTTACATGCTTGCTTTGCCTCAATAAATTGTAGAACGAGGGTGGTGAAGTTTAACTTTCAAAATGAACCCATTTTAGAGTGGAGGGGGGGGGATTCTATTCCAAGACGTTGTATAATCTATGGTTTGAAATCTTGTAAAATGATCTCTTAAGGGTATTTATACAATATAGTACGGGTCAAAATTTAGACTCCAAAATTCCTTTCATTGAGTCGGTCCCCATAGTGAGCGAATTTTTGGAGGTCTTTCCTAATGATCTTCCCGTTATTACTCTTGAGCGGGAAATTGATTTTGGTATTGACTTATTATCGGATACAAATCCTATTTCATTTCCTCCCTATCGAATGGCTCCGGCCGAATTGAAAGAGTTGAAGGCTCAACTCAAGGATTTACTAGACAAGGGTTTCATCGGCCAAGTATTTCTTTCTGGAGTTCTTTGGTTTTATTTATGAAGAAGAAGGATGGTTCCTTTTAAATGTGCACTGATTGTCGCCAACTCAATAAAGTCACTATTATGAATAAGTATCCTCTCCATTGGATTGCCGACTTGTTTGATAAACTCCAAGGGGCAACCTACTTTTCTAAGATTCACCTGAGATTGGGTTATAATCAACTTAGGGTGAGAGGTGAGTATAAACAAAAGAGGAAATTTAGGACTAGCATGTTTACTATGATTTTTTAGTAATGTCCTTTGGTCTCACAAATGTCCCCGCGGCATTTATGGATCAATGAATAGAGTGTTTCGATATTCCTAGATTTATTTGTTATTTTTTTCATTAATGACATCTTGGTATATTCGAAAAATAAGGGTAAACATATGAACCATTTGAGAGTGGTGTTACAAGTGCGTAAGGAGAATCAATTATTAGTCAAGTATAACAAATGTGAGTTTTGGTTGAGGTCGGTGGAGTTTCATGGTTATATTATCTCTTGTGAGGTAGTTGAGGTTGATCCAAGGAAAACCGAGGCGGTCAAGAATTTTCCGAGACCATTGATGCCAACCAACATTAGGAGTTTCTTGGGTCTAGTGGCTTATTTGAGGTTTGTGGATATTTTTGCATCCATTGCATCTCCCTTGACTACATTAACCCAAAAAAGTAAGAACTTTGACTGGTATGAGGCATATTAAAAGAGCAACCTAATATTGAAGGATAGGCTTACTTCCGCTCCGGTATTGACCCTACTGGAGGGAACAACGGGTCTTGTAGTATATTGTTATGCATCTTGAGTCGGGTAGGGGTGTGATCCATGAAACATAGGAAGGTTATAGCCTATGCCTCTAGGCAACTCAAGGTGCATGAGAGAAATTATCCGACTCATGACCTTGAATTAGCGGCGGTGGTATTTGATTTAAAGATTTGGAGGCATTACTTGAATTGGTCAATGTGGATGTGTATACGGACCATAAAAGTCTTCAATACGTATTCACTCAAAATGAACTAAATCTCAGACAAAGGAGACGATTAGAGTTGTTGAAAACTATGACATGAGTGTGCTTTATCATCCCAGTAAGGACAATGTAGTAGCAGATATTTTGAGTCTTTTGTCCATGGGAAGTGTATCCCATGTTGAGGAATCCAAGAGAAATATAGTAAAGGATGTTCATAGGTTGGATCATTTAGGGGTTCAGATTGAAGATTCTCCCATAGGTGGTGTGGTTGTACGTCATAACTCCGAGTCATCTTTGGTGGTCAAGGTGAAGTCGAAACAACACCATGATCAAGCATTTATGGACATAAAGGAATCTGTTCTTGGTAAACTCAATGAGTCATTATCCTTGGGGGAGATGGTGTATTGATGTAGCAATGGATCTTATGTGATCCCAATATAGATGGTTTGAGGAGTCGAATTCTTGAGGAAGCTCATAGGTCTTATTACTCCATTCATCCGAGTTCAACGAAGATGTACCATGACCTTAGAGAAGTATTTTGGTGGGAAGGTTTGAAGGACATAGCATAATTTGTCGCTAAATGTCCAAATTGCCAACAAGTAAAAGCCGAAGATAAATATTTGGATGGGTTACTACAAGAAATCTAAGTTCCTACTTGGAAGTAGGAGGACATCAATATGGATTTTGTCGTAGGGTTGCCTCTGACACAAATGCAATATGACTCTATATAGGTTATTGTGGATAGGTTGACCAATTCCTCTTTTTATTCCCGTCACGGCTACTTATTCGACGGAAGATTATGCAAGGATTTTCATAGATGATATTGTATGTATCCATGGTATTCCATTATATATCATATCGGATAGGGGCACAGAATTCACATCTAGGTTTTGGAGGTCTTCCAAGAAGGGTTGGGTACGACGGTGAATCTAAGCACCACTTTTCATCCCCAAACAGATGGTCACGTGGAGCGTACTATTCAAACCCTTGAGGATATTCTTAGAGCTCTTATTATTTATTTCAAGTGAAATTGGGATAAGCATTTGCCTTTGGCGGAGTTTGCATATAATAGTTTTCATTCATCCCTATCCATGTCTCCTTATGAAGCCTTGTATAGTAGGAGGTGTAGGTCTCCTATTGGATGGTTTGAAGTGGGCGGGCTTTATCTTCTTGGTCCCAATTTGATTTAGAAGATTTTGGAAAAATTTCATATCATAAGGAACCGGTTGCAAACGGCCTATAGTCGGAAAAAGTCTTATGCCGATCATACGAGAAGGGATTTAGAGTTTGAAGAAGGTGATAAAGTGTATTTGAAAATTTTGCCTATGAAAGGGGTGTTTAGATTTGGAAAGAAAGGAAAATTGAGTCCTTGTTATGTGGGTCCCTATGAAAAATTGCAAAGGGTTGATAAGGTTGACTATGATTTAAGGTTACCTAGTCAATTGGCTTCGCATCATCCATTTCATCATGTTTCTATGCTTAAGAAGTGTATCTGTGACCCCGAGTCTATTCTTCCTATTGAGGGTCTTCGTGTGAAGGATAACCTCTCTTATGAGGAAGTTCCGGTTCAAATCCATGATAAACAAGTAAAGATATTGATAAATAAAGAGGTGGAATCCGTTACCCTCACATAATAGATAAGTAAGGTTTGTAGTTCTTACTAATAATGAAAATAATGATTAAAAATTGAAGTACCTGAATATTTGATGAATTTATGCAAAAGGTGCATTTTTGACGTTGTTACAGTTATTATAGTGAAGTATGCCCATAGATTGCAATTTTTCTTGTTTGGGTCATGTTGTACATTTTGATATGATTAGTGTTTATGATATTCTATGAAGCATGTTTATATGTTTAACTTTAGCATAATTGACTCATAAATGATAATTTAAGCTCTTGATTTGTAAGAAGGATATTCCTCGTAATGTAGTGTTTAGTCTTATGTGTGGTAATTGAATCTTTTTTAATAGCCTTGTGTAAGTGATATAATTTGTGTTGTGATTCATTTTTTAATGTTTTGTTGTTTGTTGGGCTTCTACTCTTGAGTCTGTCCCTTAAATTTTAGTGTCATTTGTGGACGAATGTTCATAAGGGAGGGAAAATGTAACACTTCGAAAAATCAAAAAATTGTGTTCTAGAGCCTAACTTATGTTTTATAAGGTTTGGAAACTTATTGAAGGTCCATTTTAATGATAATAATTTGTTAAGGAAGTATAAAAACCAAAATGTCTAAGAACGTCCACGACGTCCGAAAACTAGTTCAAAGAGGTAGTAGCGTGTCTTAGCCTATTTGACTAGCTTTTAGGAGTCATAAGTTCATTATAACTTTTGGAAGGGTGTATAAGACATATTAGAGTGGATTCATGCTCTAAACATCCGGGTATGATTCCCCAAGGACAAACCAAGTTCCCTTGAGGAGGACCCTTGCAAATTGGAAAAAACAGACAACAGGCAAAGTCCATCAACGGATTGCGGGCGAAGATTCATTGGTAAAGAGACGTGGCGTCGATGCCTCAATAATTGAAAAGTTAACCAATATTTTGGGAAGTCGCTTTGGTAACTCTCTAACAAAAACCACAGAGTTGCAGCACGGAGGCTACACTGCTCGTTGACTAACCTACGACCCATCACTCGGGGTCTCGTAGGTAAGGTTTGTCTTTGACTATGTTGTTTTAAGTAATTCATTTAATTATTTAAGAGGTTATATAGTTAATTAATGGTTAAGGGGGGGTTAAATTAAGTTAATTAGGGACCTCTATATAAAGAGTTAGCCTAATTAAACTAGTCCCAAGATCATAATTCCCAAACCCAAAACTCTCTTCCTTCTTTCTTCTTTCTCTCTGTAGTGAAGACTCCATTGAAGACTAATCTAGGGGAGGGTTTAAGAGATGCAAAATATCAATTTTCCCAATCAATATTCATCAATTAACAAGGTATGGGATCTAATTCACCTTTGAGACCTCTTTCCTCAAACAGTTCCATCAAATTGATTTAAAACAATATGAGTTTTCAAGTGGGTTTCATCCAATCTCAAAATTGATGTTATGAATTGATTTTTGCTTATGTTTTATTTGGATATTATGAATATATTAACATTTAGTTTAATTCAATTATGGTATATCTTGATTGTTTGTTCTAGTGTGTAGAAGATGATCTTTACCCCTCTACCCAAGGTTGTAATCTTGATATGAATTATGTCATATTGGTTTGATTGACTTTATCGTTGTTTTATTTACTTCTAGATGATGTTGTTATACTAATCATGAATGAGTTAGGGTGAATTATAGTCCTAACATACTAGTTCTTGAGAATTTGATCTAGGTCAATAACTATGTTGTGAATTAACCTAAGTATCTTGTCTTAAGCTATGAACTAGTATTGAATTGTGATATAGTGATTCTTATATACATGTTATCATATTGGTCATTGAATGAGGATGACGTTATACCCTAATTGGATCGAGTAAGGGTTGCTAGTAAGACCTTGATAATGGATTATGAAGGAGACTTGGTAAGTCTTTTGATCACTATCCTCTATTTCAAATTATGGTTAATTGTGATCAAGTTATCATGTTCTATTAGAGTATGCCTTGTATTAGGATTTATAGGGTGGTATGATGTTGAATTTAAATGTCTAGACTGTGATTTATATGGTGTTAGCTTAAGGTGTAAATGTTATAAGGATGGTGAATGATTTACCAATGTGCCTTATCTTGATTTAAAAATGTTAATGTGCTCACTTCACCTATATGAATTGTAATGAAAGGACAATACTATTGCAATTATTATTGAGCTATGATGATGATGATGATGTTATACAAGGGTTATACACTATGAGATACAATAAGTTTTGGTGATCAATAAAGACATTAAATACATTTCAAAAAGGGACTCTAACTTAGCACCGAGTGAACTAGAGTGAGGAGTGTCCCTTCCCACATTGGGAAGGTAGGATCACTAATGTACTCTTGACATTGGAGACTATAAAGAATGTATCATAAAGAGGTTGCCAACTATATATCCTAGTTCTTTAACAATGTTTCCTCCATAGGAATACTAGATAATGGATCCACATAGTTGGTACGTTCATGTTTTGGTACTACCTTGGAATGTAGTCCACCTTCTTTCTGTGTAGGATTCCATGATACTGATTGCACATTAGCTCATGTGGTCTATGTCAATTAAGTCAAGATGTTTCCAAAAGGTAAAATAAACTAAGGGAATAAACTCTAACTAAGATGACCTAAGGGGTTTGGCTTAGTCTAGGTAGGGGTATTGGACTCTACCTATACATTGCACTAGTTAGCCTTAAGGGAAGTCTTAGGAAAATGTTATTATGTATGCATATGGTTATAAATGAAAATGATGTATAGGACGATTTTACATGTTTATTATGCTATATGATGTCCACTACTCTTATAAACATGTATTTGGTCTATAATGCTAAAGGTATGATATTGTATATTCTTAATGTCATGTTATGTGAAGTGGGATGTTGTTCATTATTATTGTTGAGTTAATTGATTTATTAAGGTTATGGGGCTTTTCTTAGTCATTGCACTTATTGACTTGATAGAGGTTATAGGTAGTTGTCTTATTTTTGTTATGTTGATATGTGCTCTTATTCATGCTTGTTGAGGTTATGACTTGATGATAGGGTTACTTTGAGTATATGTCTAAATACATGTATGGATGTTGACTTGAATACTTTTGATGTTGTTTGTCTTGCGATGTACATGCCTATGACTTCATGAATATGTTTTATTGATTCATTATGGTCTTGTTGATTATGCATTAGTATTTTCAAAGTAAATTGCATACCTTTATGAAATGTCCCTTTTCTAAGCATGATTTCAAAGTACGTGTGCATATGATCTCTTACTTTGTATAAGTTATTTACTAACCCCATTTCTTCCTTTTTCCCAAACATTTTAGGTTTCGTTCATTGGTGTGGTTTTGAAGACGACTTGAAGAAGGCTTGGATCTTTTATTCACCCAAGTAATGTAGGTGCTCACTTTCCGAGGGCGATGCTACTATCAAGCTATGATATTGTTCTACTCTTATATACTCTTATATTTATTTCGTTTTCATTTTGTATGGACCTTTGTAAAGCCCATGTGAGGCTTTCTTACTTTGATGTATGGGTTATGCCCAAGTTCTTACACTCTTATTAGATGATTATGAGATAAGACAACTATTATGACTATGTCATCTCTTATATATATCTATGTACAATAAAAATAGAAGACTAAGTAATCTTCTTATATATATATATATATATATATATAT